>NC_041013.1:21398496-21675742 GCF_004193775.1 Glycine soja
TACTCACTAAGTGCCATAATTCATCATTTTTAATATTCTTTGCACAAAAACTTAAATGATGTTAATTTAACAATTATTTTCTCAAAAAGGAAGAATAAGGAGAGAAAAATTACAAATTTCTATATCACTTAATACCCAAAATATACTCATAATTAACACTTATTAGTAGCTCCTACTATTTGAAATAGAAAACTATCTATTGTGTTTCCACTGAACTTCAAAAGTAACAGTCCCCTGACTACGCTTTTGAGTTTTTTCTCTGATCTATTCCTATGGGATGGACATACACTTTTCTTATTTGGATCTACTAGCTCCACCTAGAGTGTTTTGGCGAAGGAAGTTCCTTCATATAGAAGGTTTTCCGACCTGACCTTCACTCTTTTCTTTGGCAATCCTTTCTTATAATTTGCTCCTTCGAATTTGATCATTTTATAGACTTGATCAATAGCTATCCATTATTGTGGTCGTTGGAGGTTGAATTCAATTTTCAGATGCTATAAAAGTTGTCTACGTTCTTATAACTAGTCGTTTTGTTCCAATTCAACCTTTGTCATACAACTCTTCTTGAGTTTTCTTCTTCATCTTTGTTTTTTCTCCACTGTCAGCCGACTTGCATAATATGTTTGTTGAAGGATCCTTTGAGATACACTTGTAAGGTGCTAGCTATTGTCTTAGTGACTTCCTCATGATTTTGAATTTCAAATCATGGAACATTTTCTAGAGATTATTTCAGCAACATGTCTTCTATAAGTGCAAAGGCACTACAGTGCATTGTGGTACAATCTCTTTTCTACTTAGTTGTTGGTTCTTTGACTAGGAAAAATGTCTTCATTGGATTCCTACAGCATGGATGATACCAGGAATCATAAGGAACTTACAACTTCATAATCAATGTTATCCAAGAACTGGTGCATGTTTTGACCAAGGTTTGCTTCTGGATTGGTGAGATATGTTTGTCATCACTAACCACCTCGCAATGCAACTTCCGATGATCCTTTAGCCATGTAACTTTTGATATTCATTCTTTGACTTAAGTTATGTCGAGTATCATGCTTCTAATCATATACAACTTTTGATATATGCACTTTGACTCGAAAAACATAATTTCCTTTCCAACTTCTAAATAGCTCTTCTTTTGGTAGTCTTGCTTCTTATTGTTGAATTTATGTCATGGAAAGCTTACACCGTAGGCATATGGTTCACACTAGCACCATGCTTCCAAGTATGTATTGTCTTAATAAAGAACGCTCAAAACAACCATTAGTGAGTAAGTTCAATCATTTCAATTTTGCTTCATAGTGGGTTGTCATCATTAAAAACATAAGCTTTTGGAAGGACTTTGTCTCCACTCAATAAACTTGCATTTATTAAGTGCAAAAATGACTTTGTCTCAACATTTTCCCCCTCAATAAATGCAAGTTATCCTATTCCATTAATCAATTAGGAACTTCCCCTCAACTTATGTTTCCCATTTCTAATGGGTGTTATTCTTTTTTATCAAACCTTGTTAAAGCAAGATATAATGATGAAGTAGATATCATTCATTTAAGAAAAATATTAGTACATCATAAGTAAACAAGAACACTGACACAATCCTACTAAGAACACTACAAGATATTAAATACATTGCATTCATACTACTCTTACTCCTAAACAGTACTACTCCTGATCTATTCTTTTTTAGACCTTCAAAACTTCTCTTCTTCTCCCTCTTTTGGCATCAATAAAAAAGGTTTAGTTAGAAGATAAAGAATTCTAAGTAGAGCTCGAGTTTGATGGAGTTTTAAAAGGTTGAATGATATCTTCTTGAAAGGAACAGGGTCGCTTTGGGAGTCGGATTTGGAAGAATGTGAGAATTGAACAAGTAAAAGAACTTATCTTGTTTTCTAGCCACTTGAGTCACTGTCTTGTTTTCTAGCCACTTGATTTCTTATCCTATTCCTTGAACTCTTCCTTTGTTAGTAACTCAGAATTCTTCCAGACTTATAACTTTCTTCCTGCTTCTTTCTTAGTTGAGGGTTGACCACTAAGGGTGAATCTGATGTCCCCTTCTAAAATGAGGATGATATCGAAGGCTATTGAATATGTGATATTTCAAGATCCACCTTTGCATCTAGAATTAAAATATGCACATGCTCAGATATTTCCATATCAGTATGAGTTTCAAATGCTTCTCCATAAAGTTGTGCAATTGATTCCAGACCATCTCTATTTCTCATTTCTTTAGCACTTTTGTCCATTGCTTGAGAAGATATTTCTTCTTCATCATCTAGAAGATTCAATTCTTTAGTCTTCTCAAGCTCATGCACTTTCTCTCTTGAGGGGCTTGTGGAACGTGCTTCATTCAGAGGATATTCAGAAGTTATATTTAGATCAAAGTAGTGATGATTCCCTTTACCATTAGTTTGGACTTAATCTTTTGCTTTTAGTGGTTCAGTTTCTCCTTCTGAACCTTGTGCTTTAGTTGCTTTGTTAATTGTTGAATCTGTAACTTTTTCTCCAGCTGTAGTTATATCCTTTTTTAGCAGTTTTTCTTGAGCGGGGATTTTCTCTTTAGCACCTACTTCTGGACCACCTTCTGTGATTATCTTCTTTATCATTTTTCCTAGTTGTTCCTCCTTTTAAGTATTCATAATTGATCATTTTCTCTTCTTACTATTGTATGTCTGAACAACAAAGGACAAAAGTATTTCAAGTGATCCAAAACCTTCTTTTGCACATCTTAATGGAGTAGAGACCTTTTTCATTGGGTCTGTATTTTAAGGTTCTTGACATGCTTTTACTTCATTTCCAAAAGAATTTGCAATTCTTCATTGACCTATTTTTCAGAAGCTTTTTTCTCAACTTCATTTATACCAAAGGTACCTCCTTTTGGTTTGGCCTTATCATGTCTCTTATTATTCCTCCATTCTCTTAGAGGAACATCTGCTCTCATAAAAACAATTTCTTCAATTTTTCTTCTCTCTTGTTCTTTCTTGGTTCTCCTCTCCAGGCATCCTTTCTATTGGTGGTCATGTTTTTCCACATGTATTTTACAATCATATAACTCAAATTGAGCTTCTCCTTTTTCTCCATCAACAAAAAATATACCAAAAGATCTTGATCTGTTACTTTTTCAATAGTTCCTCCTCTAGGCATAATAGCATGGCAATACATGTTGTGAATGATTCTAGCAATAGGTGGGAGATCTTTGGATTTTATATCCACACCATCCTTACTAGCAAAATGAGTCACAACATCTTTTCTAGTAGTTCCAACTAACTCAAACCAACTCCTATGGAATAGCTACCGTATTTCTTTGGTAAGATTGGGATATGTAGTTAATCCTTCAGGGGTTACTAACACATCAATGTTAGAAAATGCCACATTAGGAAGTCTGTATCATTCTCATCCTTGGCTTGGTATGTTGAGGCATAGAAAGCTCTCACAAACCTAGAATACACTGGTTATTGAATACTGAATAAATTCATCCACTCTTCATTAATGATGAGACTCTTAATCAGTCATCCTTCATCTTTAATCTCATTAAGGTTGTAGTATCTTCCACTTACTACACCATTTTCTTCCAGTCCTGAAAAGCATTCAACATGTTTTTCTTCTTGAAGATGTCTCCATATTTTACATCATAATCAACTTCCTCTTTTTGATCTTCCTTTTCATTTGTCTTTGCCTCTTCCACTTTTCTCTTGCTTCTGTGACTCAAGCTCTGTTAGGAATAGAATTTCTTCTACCCCTAGATGGACCATTTCTTTCCTTGACCTTTTTCCCCATCAACTCTTGATTCTTTAGCATAAGAAAAAGTGGTTGAGGTTTCTGAAAGTGTGGTGGGAGAATAAGACTAACAGATTACACATTTAGGATGTACGTATCATTTGTTTATGTTTTCTCATAAGACTCTTGGGATAAAGAAGAGGTAGACCAAAGGTTTGAGAATTTAGGTGATGGAGTATAAGGGTTATCACCGTTGAACTCATGTTGATGATTTTTCTCGCAACTGATCTTATTCTCATGAAAAAAATAAGAGAATATTTGGAAATATTATAACTCGTGATGAGATTAGTTTCTGATTTATAGGAGATATATGGATAGTTGTTGAGGATTGTAGAAGATATGATTCTAAAAAATATATGACATTTTTCATGAACATTTATTTTATTTGTTCATTCTCGAAAATATATAACGATTTTGTTAGAAATATCAGTTGGGGGATTCAAACTTGTGACCTCTTCCCTCTCCCTCCCTTCTTCCTTCCTCAACCACGGGTCAATCTTATATGTCCTAAATTATTATTTTAGTATTTAATTTTTATATTAACATGTATAATAATGCAGAAATGAAAAATTGTGTCAAAATTTTCTAATCATTTTTTATAATGTGGTTGTTGTCCGTAAAATATAAAATTTAAATTGATAATACACAAAAACCTCGTTTATTCTCTATGAAACTTAAAAATGTGCCAATGGGCCAATAGCTATTCTTCACAAGTTACTTAACTAGATCATTAATTTTGTTTTACTAGATTTTTCTAAGTTCCTTAGACATAGTTAACACATACATGATATTTGAATCAATCTAGTCATTTTGGAAACTAACTCAAATGCAACCAACTTACTAGCTTTTGAAACTACACAAAACCTATAAAATTATTATATCATCAAAACCTAATTAATTTCAATATAATTCTTGTTTTCTATGCTTTTAATACATACACACCAAGAAAGTTTTCTAAAATCACTAACAAAGAACAATTATATATCATCGATGATTAAGATGCATATGCAATACTAATTTAATTTCAAAATCACTAGAAAAATTCATCTCTAAAGTTGGTAAAAGATAAATTTTGAACAAACATCCATCTCTAAAGTTGGTAAAAGATAAATTTTGAACAAACATCCATCTCTAAAGTACTAAAAATCCATCAAAATATAAAGTGAGTACAAAATATCAAAGATGATTTTTATGCAACACTTTGCTTAGAATGGATAATTATTCTTGAGTTGTGACATCTTAGAATTCAACAATGTCAACTAATTGATTCTTGATTTCATATTTTAATGTGATGGAGAGATTAATTGAAGCTCTTGGTAGTTGTGATACCCTCTACCCTACATAAATATATATTAATAATAAAAGGAAAAACAATGCGGAATTAATTAAAAGTTTTAAAATACATTTAAATAAAAACAATTCAAAAGGATAAAAGGTTCACATCCACTTAGTGAAATCATAATAGAACTTGTTCAAATAAATGATAAAATTATTTTGGCTCAAAACAAGGCCGCCCATTCTGAATGAAGAGAAATCACACTAAAGCAGAAAACATAAAAATAACTATATCATTCATGGAATTATAACATATGAAATAAAACCATATACTCCAATGTCACATCTATCAAAGCATTCCCCTGTCACAGGATAAGCCTCCATCTCCAGCATGAAACTCATCATATGCTAGCTCACCTGAAATAAAATGACAATCAGTCCAAACACAAACACACACCGAGAGTGAGTTATCACATTTCTAAATAGAATATGAATAAACAAAAACATAAGCAAAATACATTATACAATTATTTATAGCATAACTCAACTTAATTTAATCCATGTCACTTCACCACTTTATCATTTAAAATTCATATTTCAATCACTAATCACATTACACATCAATCACACACTCGAGTCAAAATGTAGAAACACTCATCAATTTCATAATAAACAATTCACATGCGTTATGCAACAATTATACTAAGAATCAAGCTTATATGCAATGTGGTACCATATTAGTGAAAAATCACACTGGGACGCTTAGGAGTACATAACAAGACACACCACACAATGGGTATGTCAGGTCACTCTCACTAAGTAAAATCATAAGGTGATCAGTCAAGGTCACTCTGTTTTGCAAGAATGCTCCAACCATATAGAATCAACATAGGCTTCAAGAAGTACTCAAATCGAGTGTCTTTACCCCCCAAGGCCTAGACTCCAAAGAATTTGTTAATGCCTTACCTTCCTAATTCAGGTCCAACCCCTAAAATAATTTTTGCACATAGACACTCTTCATGAATTATACAATACCCACAACCTCACACTTGTGTTTTAAATACGTTTAACACATTGCGCTACAATTTAACACTTCAGGTTCCTAACTTGGAATCCTGCACTTTTTCTTTTAACACTTTGTGCATAAACATTTTTTTCCCAAGATAAACACCAATCAAGTTATTATATAATTTACAGCTCACAACACAAGTAATATCACATCAAATATTAACCATTCACATATTCACAATATATTTAACAAATGGATAAACATGTATTATAATAATAAAATATATCTCACTTCAAAACTTGTAAATATATTTACATGTAGCAAATATGTATAACTCATTACTATATAAATACATGTAATACAATATATATATCAACGTAAGGAACATGTTAAATATGTATATATATAGATATATATAAAAATAACAGTAAATATAAATGTATCCTTAGATAAAAATAAAATATACATGTATATTATACGTAGATAACAATCATAAGTTTTTATACATATATGCATATATCCTAAACGCATTCCAATGAAGTCATGAAAATTCAGTAATGAGAAACAACAACTTGATCTCGTGCAATCCATCATCACCACGAAAATTAATCACAATTTTGTTTAGAATTGTTTCAAGAGTAAGATACAATTTGATAGAATTTATCATTGATAAAAAGGAGAAAATGTTATGAGTACTAAAGAAAACCATACAGTAAAGGAACAAAAAGAACACACTCTCATTATGGTAAATTTCTCCTTGCTTAATTCATTAATTGGAAAAAGGCTAATTTTTTTTAGGATTTTCACTCAACACATGAACACGTCAATTTCACAATAATTTTGCATCAAATACAATCAATCCACGATTTAAAACATAAGAACATAATTATATTTCATAAAACAACTCAAACTAACCCCAAAATTGATTTGTTAGGGATCACTACACATGTTCATTCCAATCCCCAAGCGTGAGTAACTCATCTCGTACCACGAGGTACTAGCTCAAGTGTTCTTTATTAGCAATGGTAGCATTTCTGGTGCTCTTTAGAGCTCCTTCTCCAGTTTCTCTATTAAGGTTCTTGAGAGTCAGAGAAAAAGGAACAAAAATGTTTTTACAAAGTTGCTTAGGATTAAAAGTTACTTTATATAGTGGGGAAACTGATGACCTATTTTTTTATTCTTATTTTTATTTATGTATTTATTTATTTATTCATTTAAAAGAAAAAGCAAGGGATGCTTGTTACAATAGTGACAACAAACTTTTTTCTCATCAACAATCGATGAATGACAAGTTATGGATATTTTTCTATCATGTTGGCATTGGTAATTAAATGCTTAGCATATTTCACCACTTGCCTATAAATCCTTGCCTATAAATCCCCATATAACAACGTATTTCAACTTCTGATTAATGCAATTATACAATATGTTTGGTCTCTCCCAAAGTATCGGGTTGGGAAATGGTATAGTACAATCATCAAAGTCGCCATTGGAATTTGAAACTCCATACACCTATAAAAAGTATGTGTTTTTAAAAGAGCAATTTGGTAAATACTTGGTTAAATCGTCTTATGGAGCTCTCCATGGCTTTTTGGTTGGTTGTCAACAAGAGGAGATATTTGTGTAGATTTGGAAAATCAACATTCCATTGAAAGTTAGCTTTTTGGCATGGAGGATGATGCTAAACAAATTACACATAATAGATGATATGAGGAAGCTAAACTTAGTGGTGCAAAATTGTGACTTTTTATGCACATTCAACAAAGAATCACTTAGGCACATCATTTTTTCATGAAAAATTGACTGGAGGTATTTGGATTATTTTGTTTGCGTAAGGGTTAAATGTTTCTATTGCTTTCCTAGATTCAATACAAGTTCACTTTAAGTAAGATATAATCACATATGGAAGAGGACAACAAATCAGAGAGAATAATTTGTGATGTGTAGGGGTGTGGGTGATCTTGAATAATAGAAGTTAGATTATATTCCAGGACAAAAACTTTAACAGGGAAAGCATCATTCAAGACATTTTATTCTATAGATGGTCTTGGTTGAAAGCTTATGATTCCTCATTTGGCTGCTCATTTGTTTAATGGGTTTCAAATCTATTTGTATGTGTTGAAAGCTAAACTGTAGTCCAAATTTGTGGTGAGGGGTTTTGATGGCCTTGATTGTGATGTTCGGTTACATTTGTTTCATCTGGAATCACGTACAGGAACGTTGAGGAGGCATGCAACATTTAATGAGACAATTTGTTGTTGACATAAAAGAATATGGAGGAAGCATGGGGATTGACATTGATTTTATTGCTAGAGGAATGAATTATAGGTACAAGTCTCTAGCTGAAGTAGCATAGTGGAATTAATTTTTAGTCAAATGTAACAACTGGTTTTTAAGGGTGGTCACAATAAATAAAGGAGAGTGTTGTTGGAAGTTTTGAATTATGGGGTGGCATTGATGGTTAGTGCAGGTTATGGTTGCAGGGAAATACAATATGTGGCAATGGAGTGGTGATTAAGTGTATAACATTTTATAGGTCATTCAACATGCATGGAGGTCGAGTGGCAGAGTGGGTAATAGTATGTTGGAATGTCAACAATTTGAATAGGCTTATTTTATATAGGGAGGATACAAGGATAGGATTTTTTAGTTTATACCTTTCTATGTATAGCAATTGCTACAAGAATCTTGTTATATGCACTTATATATAAGATGCAGGCATACGCGAAGGGGAAGGGTGTGAGATATGTCGATCTTATACATACTGTAGGGGGGATCTCGGTTGGGGTCTATATTTTGTAATGACTTCTTAACACTACTTGTGTTCATAATCTATTGATTGGTTGATAGAAAAAAGGTTGTATTCCTATTGTTATAGCTTAGGTCGAAGCCCAATCCACCCCACATTATCAATAAGCCCAAATTCATGTGAAGAATTGATGTGCCATTAATTTCTCCTATTTCTTAACCCTTTTTGCATCATTTTAATAACTGATTAGTCTTAATTGTCAAATTAATTAGGCAGTTTTATTATTTGGGTCCATTCATCTAATTTGATGTTTTTAATCTAATTTAAGGAATTAATGAAGCATTGGACTTGAATCCAGAATTGGGCTTGGACTTGAAGAGGGCAGACTATTTTATACAAAATTTTATCTTATCTAGATATTATTTAGATTTGATCTCATCTAGATATTATTTCATCTAGATCTTATATTATCTTATCTTATCTAGATTTGATTTTATTTTATTTATGGGCTTGGATTTAAAACAGATTTGTAAGCTTTGGGGCTGGAAAAGTATATAACAGCACCAAGGTTCAAGTTTAGGCCTCTCTCTCTCTCTTCTCTCTCTCTCTTGTTTTCGTTTTTAGTTTTAGGTTTTTCTTAGACACTTTTTCATTTTGCAATTCCAGTTTTGACTTTTCGTTTTAGCAATAAAATTTCGTTCTTCAATCTATAATTTCTTTCTCTATTGATTAATGGAAGGCTAAGTCTCTAGCGTTGCTTTCTCTTGAGGATCAAGCACAGTTCTCTTTGAGGTTCTATTATTATTGTTAAATACTATTCAGTTTTTCCTCTTCACTAATTACTCTGAATTTGTTGCTATTAATTCATGCATGCTTAATGCTTGATTAATTATCTCTGCGCTTAATTACGTTCATACTTAATGATCGTTTATGATTAATTGGTGTATGTGTTGCTTAATCACATAATGAATGTCTTATGTTAAATTTCGCTTAGTAATTTAATTTAGGGTTGGATTAAGTGGTTGAACTGATAAAGGATAAACTCTCGTAACCTAGGATAAGAGACTTGCTTGTGAATCAAAGGGAAGCAACGTGTTTTAATTCTGATATTTTATAATTCACATCTATTCGCTGTTTAAAAGCAAACAACCCCCCCCCCCCCGCCCATTCGTTACTATTTTACTACTATCTGTTATGAACATTTGGTGTATCATTGCTCGTTGGGAAACGACCTAGGATCACTTCCTAGTTACTGCATTTTAATGTTTATTTGATTCGGGTACGGCCTCGATCAAATTTGGCGTTGTTGCCGGGGAGCAGTGTCCAAAGGTTCATAATAGCTAGTGATTCGTGTTTTACGTTTAGTTGTTTTATGCTTTTGTGTGTTGTGTTAGTATTGTGTTCGTGTTGCGTTAAGTGTTGTTTAGTGTCTTGTTATTTTGTTTAGTGTGGTGTTTATTTTAGTTTTTTCTGTTCAGCGCTTCCCCTGTTTCAGTTTTTGTGTTTTGCTGTGAATAGTGCTTTGCGACGGATTTAGCGACCAGTTTTGCTGATCTGCAAAACAGAGTAGTAGTGGAAATCCCTTAGCGACGGATTTTAGAGACAACACTTGCTGAATTAATTGGAATTTTTTGTTTTGGTAGCTATAGTTGTTATTTTTGGCTGAATTTTTTTGTGGTCACTTCTTTTGATCCATATTTTGTGGGGAAAATAGCTAGAGCCCTTAGTTTGGTCAGATTTGAAAGTTCCAAAAAAGTAGCAAATTTGATTTTTATCAAAACTTCAAACGGTCATAACTTTTGCTCCGGTTATCAGAATCACAATTATTATATATGTATTTGGGGTAGAAAAAAATTTCCCATGCTGTGACAGCTTGCTGTAGGCTAGCAGAGGTTTCCTTCTTCCAAAAATTGTGATTCTGTCAAAAGTTTTTTATTTTCCAAGTATTATTCTCTTATTTTTCTTAACTTATCATTTTTAGCTTCTATAGTTAGACTTTGAATTTTCATTTGAAATTTTTTGTGCTATCTTCTCATCATTTTATAAGGTTTCTCACAAAATTTCATGTCATTTGGATATCATTTAATGGTAGCTGTAGTTCAAACCTACACTATTACTTGCATAAGAAGGCAACTAGTTGTGCATGCTGAATATAGTGTATGACTAGAGGCAATCCATCTGACTTACAATCCATTGATCCTGAGATAGATAGGACATTTCATAGATTAGTTAGACATCATTTAGTACCTTTTGAGCATCCTGAGCATTCTGTTATTGGCAATTTTGAGCATCATAGTTTTGAACATTCTGATTTTGAACATTCTGAGAACATGGCACAACCTCCACCCCGTGAGAGGAGTCTAAGGGAAATGGCTGCACCTGATTTCACCTATGAATGCTTGTGCATCCAATACCCTGATGAGGATGTCCCATATGTTCTTAAAACTGAACTGATCCATTTGCTTCCAAAGTTCCATGGCCTTTCAGGTAAGGACCCGCACAAACATCTGAAAGAATTCCATATTGTCTACTCCACCATGAAACCCCCAGATGTCTAGGAGGATCACATATTTCTGAAGGCCTTTCCTCATTCTTTAGAGGGAGTGGCAAAGGACTGGCTTTATTACCTTGCTCCACGGTCCATCACGAGCTGGGATGACCTCAAGAGAGTATTCTTTAGAAAATATTTTCCCTGCTTCCAGGACCTCGGCCATTAGAACGGATAATTCAGGCATTAGACAACTCAGTGGAGAGAGCTTATATGAATACTAGGAGAAATTTAAGAAACTATGTGCCAATTGCCCTCACCACCAGATTTCTGAGCAGCTTCTCCTCCAATATTTTTATGAAGGACTCAGTAACATGGAGAGAAGTATGATAGATGTTGCCAGTGGTGGAGCCCTTGGAGACATGACCCCTACTGAAGCCAGAAATTTAATTGATAAGATGGCTTCCAACTCCCAACAATTTAGTGCCAAAAATGATGCTATTGTCATTAGAGGAGTGCATAAAGTAGCCACGAATTCATATTCATCAGTTGAGACTAAGAAGCTTGAAGGTAAACTAGATGCCTTGGTTAACCTGGTAACCCAACTGGCCATGAATCAAAAATCTATACCTGTCGCCAGACTCCGTGGTTTATGCTCCTCTGCCGACCACCACAAAGACCTTTGCCCTTCTGTGCAACAATCTGAAGCAATTGAACAGCCTGAAGCTTATGCTGCAAACATCTACAATAGAACTCCTCAACCTCAGCAGCAAAATCAGCCACAAAAGAACGATTATGACCTCTCCAGCAACAGGTACAACCCTAGGTGAAGGAATCATCCCAACCCTAGATGGTCGAATCCTTCACAACAGTAGCAACAACAACAACAGCCTTATCTTCAAAATGTTGCTGGCCCAAGCACACCATACGTTCCTCCACTAATCCAGCAACAACAACAACAACAGCCCCAGAAACAACAAACAGTTGAGGCCCCTCTGCAACCTTCCCTTAAAGAACTTGTGAGACAAATGACTATGCAAAACATGCAGTTTCAACAAGAGACCAGAGCCTCCATTCAGAGCTTAACTAATCAGATGAGACAATTGGCTACATAGTTAAATCAACAATAGTCCCAGAATTCTGACAGATTACCTTCTCAATCTGTCCAGAATCCCAAAAATGTGAGTGTCATTACATTGAGGTCGGGAAAGCAGTGTCAAGGACCTCAACCAGAAGCTTCTTCTTCATCCGCAAATGAACCTGCCCAACCTCACTCTACTCCAGAAAAAGATGATGACAAAAATTTAAAGAGTAAGTTACCTAACAATTTCTATGCAGGTGAATCTTCCACTGGTAATTCTGATTTACCGAAGCAACATATCCCTCTTCCATTCCCTCCAAGAGCAATTTCCAACAAAACAATGGAAGAGGCAGAGAAGGAAATCTTGGAAACATTTAGAAAAGTAGAGGTAAACATACCTCTGCTGGATGCAATAAAGCAAATTCCAAGATATGCTAAATTCTTGAAGGAGCTGTGCACTAATAAGCGGAAGCTTAAAGGAAGTGAAAGAATTAGTATGGGCAGAAATGTCTCCGCATTGATTGGTAAATCTGTTCCCCAAATCCCTGAAAAATGTAAAGATCCAGGTACATTCAGCATACCTTGTATTATAGGGAACAATAAGTTTGACAATGCCATGCTAGATTTAGGAGCTTCTGTTAGTGTTATGCCTCTGTCTATTTTTAATTCTCTATCTCTAGGTCCTTTGCAGTCAACTGATGTGGTAATTCATTTAGCTAATAGAAGTGTTGTCTATCCTGCTGGTTTCATAGAGGATGTCTTAGTTAGAGTTGGTGAGCTGATTTCCCCTGTTGATTTTTGTATTTTGAATATGGAGGAGGGATTTTCTAAAGGATCAGTTCCCATCATTCTAGGCAGACCTTTTATGAAAACTGCTAGAACTAAGATAGATGTATATGCAGGCACACTATCTATGGAGTTTGGTGATATAACTGTTCATTTTAATATTTTTGATGCTATGAAACACCCATCTGAAGATCTTTCTATATTTCGTGTTGAAATAATTGACCATACTGTTGATGAATACATGACTAATCTTCATTCTAATCTGCATGTCTGTCACTCTTCATGCATTGAATTTGAATTTGAACTTGATCATATGTCTGAATTTGATGTTGAGAGTGAATCTGAATTTGATATTGATTACATGTCTGGTGATGTTTTACCTCTTGAGATTGATTTTATAGAGTCAGATAGAACTAACCATGTTTTAGGAAGTACACATACCTCTGACTTTCTTTATGAGGTACAGACTGAGAAACCATCTCTTTCTACCACTATCCAGCCGCCCACACCAGAATTGAAGCCTTTGCCATCAAATTTAAAATATGCTTACTTGGATGATAGCAAAAGTTTTCCAGTAATTATATATGTCTCCCTTGCTGATGAGCAAGAGGAGAAGTTGTTATCTATTCTCAAGAAGCATAAGAAGGCTATAGGCTGGACCCTGGCGGACATTCTTGGTATTAGCCCATC
The DNA here is from genome assembly GCF_004193775.1 of Glycine soja. Lineage (NCBI taxonomy): Eukaryota > Viridiplantae > Streptophyta > Magnoliopsida > Fabales > Fabaceae > Glycine > Glycine soja. The sequence goes on from NC_041013.1 coordinate 21,412,346, forward strand.
CACATGTATGCATCGAATAAATTTAGAAGATGGGGCTAAACCAGTAAGACAACCATTAAGAAGACTCAACCCGGTGATTCTTGATGTAGTGAAGAAGGAGGTAACCAAGCTTTTGCAAGCTGGAATTATTTATCCTATCTCCGACAGCCAATGGGTGAGTCCCATCCAGGTAGTTCCGAAGAAAACCGGCCTCACCGTGATAAAAAATAAGAAGGAGGAGTTGATTCCTACTCAGGTGCAGAACAGTTGGAGAGTCTGCATCGACTATAGGAGGCTGAACCAGGTTACCAAAAAGGACCATTTTCCCCTGCCTTTCATTGACCAGATGCTTGAACGCCTGGCAGGTAAATCTCACTACTGTTTCCTTGATGGTTTTTTTGGTTATATGCAAATCACTATTGCTCCTGAGGATTAGGAAAAGACCACATTCACCTGCCCCTTCGACACTTTTGCCTATAGGAGGATGCCTTTCGGCCTGTGCAATGCCTCTGGTACCTTCTAGCGGTGCATGATCAGTATTTTTAGTGATTTTTAGAAAATTGCATAGAGGTGTTTATGGATGATTTCACTGTATATGGATCCTTTTTTATGTTTGTTTGGATAGTCTGGAAAAGGTTTTGAATAGATGCATTGAAACTAATCTTGTTCTAAATTTTGAAAAATGTCATTTTATGGTTGAGCAAGGTATAGTTTTAGGCCACATTATTTCCAATAAAGGCATTGAAGTAGATCCTGCAAAAATTTCTGTTATTTCACAATTGCCTTACCCCTCTTGCGTGTGAGAGGTGCGATCTTTTATTGGTCATGCAGGATTCTACAGGTGCTTTATAAGAGATTTTAGCAAGGTAGCCCTTCCACTATCCAACTTGTTGCAAACGGAGATGGAGTTTGACTTTAATGATAAATGCAAAGAGGCTTTTGATTGCCTCAAGCGTGCGGTGACTACCACCCCTATCATTCAGGCACCTGATTGGACAGCCCCATTTGAGCTAATGTGCGATGCATCCAATTACACATTGGGGGTTGTCCTTGCTCAAAAGATCTCCTTACTTCAGCTTACTTCTTTCCCGCCATGACTTAGGGAGTTTTTCTTTTCCTATCTCCTTCTTTACTTTTATTACATTTGTCCGATTCTATTTGATGGTTTAATTGCTTTTAATCTTTTAATTGTGCTACATTGAGGACAATGTGTTGTTTAAGTATGAGGGGGGAGTGTTCTATGGTTTTGGTTTTGCTAGTTTTGTTAGTTTTGTTAATTTTGGTAGTTGTGTTAAATTTGTTAGTTTTGTTAGTTTTGTTGGGTTTCTAGTTTAATATTTTAGGTCAATTATGTTTGCATATACAACTTTGCATATTTTTCTTTGAATTATAGGATATGTTCAAGAAATAGGTAATTGTTCTGAAAATAAAAGTCTCTTGACATTTTGTGATTTGAAATCCTTGTTTTTCCTCTACATGTCATGATAGTTTTGAAAGCTCAATTTGAAAGTGATAAGTTTACCTTTGTGAGAATTTGAGCCATCCATCATCATAATCTTTTGGTGTGTTTTGCCCCATTGATTGCTTGCACAATAGTCTTGGCTTGATTCTTGTTGATGCTTCCTAATTCACATGCATATTTGGAAATGATTTAGGCAATTTTGTTCTTATAAGCCTCTAGCCAAATGGACCTACCCTGAATTAATTCCTTTGATAGCCCCTTTGAGCCTATGTTCCCCTTTCTTTGTTTTGAGCTCATTACAAGCCTTAAGTGAAAAACCATGATATCACCTTACCCTTAAGGAATTTTGGAGCTTTGGAATTGTTTTGGGAATAAGTGTGGGGGGTATGTTTCATTGGAAGATATGATTTTTGGCCATGCTTAATGTTTTATTTTGGCCATGCTTGATGTATATATATATTGCCTAGTTCTTGCTTTAATCTTCAAATTCGTACTGTTTAAAAAAAATGAAAAAAAAAATCAGTTGCTACAAATTCGTACTATTAAAAAAAAGAAGAAGAAGAAAAGAAGTGAAGTTGAATAAATGAGGTCTTGTTATGAGGACTTGATTTGGGAGCCTTGGTTGATTTTGTTGATATTAGAGGGTTTGGGTTTACTACTTGTGCTTAATTTCCACTTATTCCCCATTGCTCCTCTATTCCTTTGGGATTTAGCTACTTATTCCATATTTTCTTCCCTACCTTGTCCTTGGCCCCATTACAACCTTTAAAGACCTTTTGATCCTCATGTGCATGTGTTTGTCAATTTTAGAATTTTGCCAAGTCTATGTGGTGTTGGTTTTAATGGGTGCTTTGAGGGTAAATAGTAGCCTAGACACTTGAGAGATAGAGTGTATATCTTGTGAGGCTTTATCACTTTTCATTCTTGAGCTTATTTACTATTTTGCCACGATTGGGTTGCTTGGATGATTTTCACGAATGTCTTGACTCTTTGGATCTCTTCATGTTAGATGTTACCCATTCCTTTCATTCCTTGATGCTCATTGAGAAATATGTAAATGTTTTTGTTTGTCTCTCTTTGATATCCTTGGATTTTGTTCTTTGTTTCATTTTTCCCAGGAGTGCAAAAGGCTAAGTATGGGGGGTTTTGATGTGTCATTATTTTCTCCTATTTTTTAACCCTTTTTGCACCATTTTAATTACTGATTAGTCTTAATTGTTAAATTAATTAGGCAGTTTTATTATTTGGGCCCATTCAGCTAATTTGATGTTTTTAATCTAATTTCAGGAATTAATGAAGCATTAGGCTTGAATCCAAAATTGGGCTTGGACTTGAAGAGGACAGACTATTTTATTCTACAAAATTTTATCTTATCTAGACTTTATCTTATCTAGATATTATTTAGATTTGATCTCATCTAGATATTATTTCATCTACATCTTATCTTATCTAGATTTGATTTGATTTTATTTATGGGTTTGGATTTAAAACAGATTTGTAAGCTTTGGGGTTGGAAAACTATATAACAGCACCAAGGTTCTAGTTTTGGCCTCTCTCTCTCTTTCTCTCTCTCTCTCTTCTCTCTCCTGTTTTCGTTTTTAGTTTTAGGCTTTTCTTAAACACTTTTTCGTTTTGCAATTCCAGTTTTGATTTTTCGTTTTAGCAATAAAATTTCGTTCTTCAATCTATAATTTCGTTCTCTATTGATTAATGGAATGCTAAGTCTCCAGCGTTACTTTCTCTTGAGGATCAAGCACAGTTCTCTTTGAGGTTCTATTATTACTGTTAAATTTTGTTCAGTTTTTCCTCTTCACTAATTACTCTGAATTTGTTGCTATTAATTCATGCATGCTTAGTGCTTGATTGATTGTCTCTGCGCTTAATTACGTTCATGCTTAATGATCGTTTATGATTAATTGGTGTATGTGTTGCTTAATCACATAATGAATGCCTTATGTTAAATTTCGCTTAGTAATTTAATTTAGGATTAGATTAAGTGGTTGAACTGATAAAGGATAAACTCTCGTAACCTAGAATAAGAGACTTGCTTGTGAATCAAGGGGAAGCAACGTGTTTTAATTCTAATATTTTATAATTCACATCTATTTGTTGTTTAATTTACAAAAGCAAACAACCCCCCTCCTAATTCGTCACTATTTTCCTACTATCTGTTATGAACATTTGGTGTATCATTGCTCGTTGGGAAACGACCTAGGATCACTTCCTAGTTACTACATTTTAATGTTTATTTGATTTGGGTATGGCCTCGATCTAGAATCTTATTGAAGACAACATCAGGTACTAAAGTTACATGGATAGAAATTGCAACATGGGATATCTACCCTACAAAGGTCCTCGAGTCTTGATGCAATCCTACCCCCTAAGGGCATTGGATAGAAGACTTCAAGAAGATTGGGTCAGAGATGCAAGAGAAGGCCCTAGGATTCTTATGAACCTTAGGGTAGATTTCGGACCCATGGGCTAAGTATGAGCCCACTTATCTTTGTACATATTAAATTAAGGTTTCATTATTTTGGGCCTTTTATTTAGGGCTCCATAATGTAGGTAGGGTACCCTAGAAATGTAGGATTTTTTAGCCCTTGTATTTTAGGGCACCTAGACTAGTTTTTGTATTAGGGGTAGTTTTGTAATTTCACATGCATTAAGTGAATATTTGATGTGTGTGTTGAGAAATAAATTTAATTGAATTGGTAGAAGCCCAATCCAATTAAATTTTAGAGGGGGAGGAGAGCATTTGCTTGCTACACCCCATATTCACATCATATAGTCACACTTTGTGCATGTCCTTCATGTTTTACATGTCTCATGACACCTAAGCACACTTAGTGGAGAACCTTGTACTTGACCTTGGATTAGTGGGCTGAACCGCAACTAAATTTCACTAATCATAATTAGTGAAATTTTGGCTCCAAAATTTGGTTCCACAAATTCAATTTCAAATTCAAGTGAAATTTGAATAGAAATTCAAATTTCCCTCCAATTTTGTGTGACAGTTATAAATAGAGGTCATGTGTGTGCATTTTTTTAACTTTGATCATTTGAGAATTACACTTCAAAGATCAGACCTCATTTGAGACACAAAATTTCGTGCCCCTTCTCTCCCTCTCCCACCACTCATCTTCTCCTACCTTTAAGCTCTTATCTATGGCTTCCTATGGTGGTGAGCTTCTTCTTGACTCATCTTCTCCTTGAAGTGGCGTCTCTAATCATCTTTCTTCCTTCTCCATTCCGGTTTCATTCATCTTCATGAAGCAAAGGACTCCATTGATGAAGAAGATCCAAGGCCTACAAGCTCCACATAGAGCTACATTATGTGGTATCAAGAGCATCTTTGTCTAGGTGATGTTCTTTTGCTTCCTCTATCTTTTTGTCCGGTCAATTCACTCTAATTCCTTGTTCTTCATATTATTCTCTATGTATATCCTCCATTGTATTGTGTTTTGGTTCTGTTTAGATCATATTCAAAAAAATAAACCGATTAAATCTTAGATCTACACTTGTTCTTGCATTTCTATGGTTCAAATTTTATAGATCTACTCTTGAATCATGTTTTTGTGTTGATTTTAGGTTCTATCATTCTCCAGTCATAATCTTCTTGTGCTGAACCTGTAGATCTAAATTTTATTCCAAAATATTGATTAGAAAAAAAAATACCAAAATCTAAGTGTAAATCACTTAATCCATGTTGTCTTAAAGTTATGTTTAGTCATAATAATTGTCACATTATGTTCTAAGTTTGTGTTTAATTTTTGATTTTGTTGATTGAATTCTAGATACATTTGTTGATGTATTCTTGTCATTATTAACCTATCTTTTGAATTTTGAGTCTAATTCATGCATGTTATTTGGTTCATAACATGTTCTAAATCAATTCCTAGAAGTAGTCTTGTTGTTGAACTTTGTTTTGTTTTCTAAGTTTCCTATATGATGCCTATGAAGAAATTGAGTTGTGCATGGATTTGTGAATCACAATAAGTCTTAAGCTCTCTTTAATTGTGTTATTCAAGACATTTGAGCATAAGCAAACACAAATTGTAATTATCCAAGCCTTAAGCAACATAAACACTACTCTTGATTTCTAGGTTGAAATCGTTGGTGCTAGCAGCTTGAACATACAAACTTGTAAAAATTACTGAGAATTGGTCACTTTGAATTTTGAGCTGAAAGTTTTACTGAATTTTCTAGATATCTGGACCAAAATTAAAAGGAAAGAACCAAATGATTTGGATAAAATAAAAAAATAATAAAAATCATACAAGTTGGCAGGAAAATCAATGTCCATGAAAAAAATTGAAAGGGAAGTGTGCTTGTTGTTTTGGCTCAAAATTTGTTCTATATTTAGTGTCTATTTTACACCAATCTTAGTTCTTAAATTTCAATTAAAAATTAGTGTGAAAAAAGTGCCAAACATAGAGGAAACTTTAGTCTTTTTTTGTTTTTTGTTTTACTCTACTCTTGAGCCATTCTAGGTTTCTATTTGAGTCCTAGCTTGATTTTATGTGTTTTTCATTGCTTTAATTGTTGAATAATCCTTGAAAATTTGTCTTGTTAAAACTCTATTGTTTTAGCTTTCATTTCATTTTTTGGTATTTGTCTTTTTTATTTTCATTGTTTTTGAGCTGCAATATAGGAAATTGGAAATGAGGATTGGTGCCATCCCTTTAAGAATTTGAGTGAAGAAGCAAGGGGCCAACCACCTTAAGAGTTATTGGACTAAGAAGCACTCCAAATTGAGTTAATCACCAAAGAGAGAACAACCACCAAATTTGAGGACATTTTTGTAATTTTGTAATTGACAATATACTTACCTTCATTGCTTTCAAATTTTGTAACAAAAAGGTCTTTCATTGGAAGTAAGTTGGGAGCCTCCAATAGGTCACCCTACTTCCATTTGTGTGTAATATTTTTAGGAAATTTTCCCTTAGGATAGTGAGTGTTATGTTGGGAACCTTAAATGAAGTCATCCAAACACTCTTAGGATCCGCCGAGTTTGCATTTCTTTCACTTTAATTTCTTGCTTACTTTCATAGCTTATTTTCTTTACTAGTCACACCTAGTTTATCTTGTTATTGCATAATACTTTCTTCTTGCATATCAAGCTTATCTTGAGTTCTTTTGGAACCCTAGCTTTACCTTTTTGCAAACCCCCAACAAGAAAGACCCACAACTTAGGAACCAACATGAGTCATCATTCATCTAATGTTAATGGCGAAGATACTAGTCATAAGGACCCTCTATCTAAAATCTTAGATGAGTTGAGTTCCCTCAAGTTATGGGAAGAAAAAGAAGGATAGTAAGGCCTTGTCTTCAAAGGCCAAGTGGAAGGAAAAAGAGGAAAAGGATTCCTCCAAGAAGATTGTTAAGAAGGAAAATCATTTTGCAACAAAAGGTGATATCAAAAGAACAATCCTTCTTAAACAATCTTTCTACCTTCTCCTATCAAGGGAAACATCCTTTAGCACTGTCATACTTCTTGAGCTTGAGTTTATTCCTCAAGTAAAGGAGTTGTTAGATGAGGGTTTGGTTCGTAAGAGCTTAACTCCTTTTACTTTGTTGGTGCCCAAATTATGAGGCACCGAATCCCTATGATAGGTGGTATGGTAAATGTGTTGAGTGGTGCAACCCTCTTTTGTAAAATCACACATGCATCCAACATCTTCATGATTCACATACATTGGGACTCATTAGGTAGGTTTGTTCTTATTTTTAGTTTCAATACAAACTTAGGTGCTCATATGGGATACCTTAGGTTTGTCGTACTTTTTGGTAGGAACAATCAACATGAAAATATATAAAAAGGTATGTTTTATTTCATTACTTTCCTTAATTTTCTAAATAGTGATCAAGGGGTTCCCACGAACCCTAAGAGAATAACAGTCATTCCTGAGTGACCCACTCCACCAAGTATAAGGAAAATTTGGGACTTCCATGACTTAACAAACTTTTACAAAAGGTTCGTCCCATTTTTTTAATACTTGTAGCACCACTCATTGAGTTGGTGAGGAACATGTTCCCTCATGGGAAGATGCTCGGGTAATGGGTTTTCAGACCTTACCTTACTTCAACATACCAAACACCACTAATATATATGTTTTTATTCTTTTTACAGGTGTTGCAGGAAGAAGCCCAGAGTTTCAAGAATCTCTCTGGATTTGAGGTCAAATCCTTTTCAAGGGGGAGGGAATGATGCAATCCTACCCCCAAAGGCATTGGATAAGTATGAGACTTAGGGTAGATTTTGGGCCCATGGGCTAAGTTTGAGCCCACTTATCTTTGTAAATATTAGAATAGGTTTTCCATCTTTTGGGCCTTGTATTTTGGCCATTTTTAGGTTTGTAGGGTATCCTACAAATTAAGGACACCTTACCTTACAAGTTAAGGGGTACCCTAGTAGTATAGGGTTTTAGCCTTGTATTTCAGGGCATTTTGAGTAGTTTTTGTAGTAAGGAAGCTTTCTTCCTCTTGCTTCTCAAGGAAGCTTTCTTCCTCTAGCTTCCCAAGGAAGCTACCTTCCTTGCTTCTCAAGGAAGCTTCCCATGTGCTAGGCTATAAATAGAAACATGTGTAATACTTGTCATAACTTTGATGAATGAGAAACTTGTGAGACACACTTCAAAGTTCAACTTCTCTCCCTAATCTCCTTCAATTCCCACCCCCCTCTCTCTCATTCTCTTCCTCCATGGAAGCTTCCTCTCTAAGCTTCTTATCCAAGGCACTCTCTTGGTGGTGAAACTTCTCCTTCCATAGCTTATTCTCTAGTGGATGACGCCTTCTCTCACCTCTTCTCCTTTATCTTTCGCTACAACTCCATGGTTGAAAATCACCATTGATGGACCTTATTGAAGCTCAAAGATCCTGCCTCCATAAAGGCTTCTCAAGAAAGCTTCCATCACATTGGAAGCATGGTCGTTCTCAACATAAGTGTGTTTTGCCATTCACAATGGACAGTCATGTACAAAGCCAAAATGATCGTGTTGCATTTGTAGAAACAATTTTTCAACCCAAAACATAATAGATACATGAGAAACGAAATCCCAAAAGGGTTTTGAAAGCATAAAAGCATGTATATAACCATTAAATCAAACATTTAGCAATCATGATTCAGCAAGCATATCATATATCAAAATAAATAATGTCAAACATGCTTTACACAAAAAAAAAACCACCTAAGGACTCATGGTAATCATGCGACCAATACTTTCATACCACTTTTGGGGTTTCACGGTCTATAATTTTAAAATTTTCTTAAAAAACCATGAGTGGGAATAACCACATCCCATGGACCACACATTAAGCAAGAGCCACCAAGAGTTAAAATATTACCTTTCTGTGCGCTTTCAAACCGCGAGGTTGCTTTTGATTACCAAACATTGAAATTACGGCGCCTCTACTCAGTCCATGCGAGCAACACTAAAGTGAGGTCTCGGTGTTAGCTGGCGGTTTTGGGATTTAGAGAAGACTCATAAAACTAATGTGTTTCTCTCATGCGTCATGTTTAGAGATATGCATCTCCTTATATAGAAAACATAAGCTCTATCTTAATCCCATCAAATATTTGTTTAGATCCAATCTATTATAATATTCTATTATCAATTAGATCATATCTAATTAAATATCTTCTAATTAAATCAATTCTTATCTTAACATATCAAATCATATTTGATCAATTAAAATATTGATTAGATCTTACCTAATCAAATTATGTTTAATTAATTAATCTTTGACTCGATTTAAATAACTACTACAATATTTACTCGATGTATGTGACCGTATAGGTTCCTACTAGATTGACAATAATATTGAATATTATCTTTATAATATTAAATATTATTGACATTTGTCATACCCTAATTTCGCCCGGAGACTATTGTTTGATGGCATGCAACCTTTGGTTGACCGCTTCGAGGTACTTGGCACCCATTGTTGCACAATACGTGAAGTTCCGAGACATGCCGAAAATCAAAAGGAAGCATTGTCACGCAATCCGTGAAATTCCGTAACATGCCAGAAATCAAAAGGAAGTATTGTTACGCAATCCGTGAGTTTCCGTAACATTCCGAAAGCTAAAAAAGGAGTGATTACATGACCCGTAAGGTTCCATAACCTTACGAAAAGAAAACAAGTATCGTTATGAAATTCGTAAAGTTTCATAACGTTACGGAAAAAGAATCACCAAAAAAGCAAGGGGTGTATTTAGTAAAAAAAAAGGGGTGCAAATAGCAACCAGGCCCAATTGGGCCTTCCAGGATATTCCTCCAGAAGGCGGTTGCTTCTGGAGGAAGCAACCTGGCTCGCCTGGGCGAGCTGGGTGGCAAGCTCTTCCCCTATTTTCCTATAAATAGAGGGAGGAGTGAAGGAGAAAGGGATTCAGTCGTTCTGGTACTTCGTAATCACTTAAAATTAGTGAGGAAAATTGATTCCGTGAAGAAAATCCAAGCTAAGGCGCTTCTGTAACGTTTCCGTGGGTGATTTCGCGAAGATTTTCAACTGTTCTTCGTCGTTCGTCGTTCGTTCTTCTTCGTTCTTCAGTCTTCAACCGGTAAGTTCCCGAAATTGAACTTTTTAATTCATTCTATATACCCTTGGTGGTCCCCATTTGTTTCGTATACTTTTATTTTCGTTTCATTTACTTGTCATACCCCCTTTTGACGTGCTTTAGTCATTTACTTAAGTCATTTTCTCGCCTAATCAAAAAATAAAATAAATTTCCACCGATCATTTGAATTGTAATATCCGTTAATTTCAGTCAAAATGAAATCCAACCGTTCGGTCATGCCGTAACCACGTTGGAAACCAAAAAGAGGTAAAATAATAATATAATAATCAAAAAAATATCTTTTAGTAAAATAAACCAAAAAAAATCCATCGAACGTTTCTCTTTGGGATTTCTCTTTCTTAATTGAATTGACTAATAACTAAAGTGAAACTAAGGCTAAAATCAACTTGCAAAGTCAAGCTCATCCGCAAAAAATCACTAAAAAGGATTTTAAGGTTCGATACCTCAGTTTTTCTCACCAAGTAAAAATGGGTCATTTTAAGGTCCAACGCCTTAAAAGGACCTCCTTCCAAGTAAAAAGAATCACTTGATTCGCCCTTTAGAAAGAACTACGTAAGTCTGATTTCCTCTCTGATGGAGGGTACGTAGGAGCAAGAGCCCCGCTTTTGTCGACCTCAAAATAAAAAAAGAAATAAAAGTTTAGATACACAATTTCACATGATTCTAATTTAAGGTTGTTGTCCTTTGGGACAAACGTGAGAGGTGCTAATACCTTCCTCAAACGTAAATACAACTCCCGAATCTGAAATATTCTTCATGACCGGTTTCCTTCGATTTTTCTGACATTTTCCACAAATAAACGTTGGTGGCGACTCCGCGCATTTTCCTCCTTTGGAAGACGCACCCGTGAGCCTCACCTCGCTCGCCCACGAAAGGGTAGGTTGTGACAGTTGGCGACTCCACTGGGGTGTTTTTGTGAGTTAGGCCAATTTTAGGAAAGTGTGGAATTATGAAACTTTGTGTGTGGTTTTTTCTTGAACTGTGTAAAAATAATAAATGTTGTCTTTTCCACATTTTTACACCGCATTCTAAGCACCCACGGGTTTGAGTAAGAAGGGGCCCTATACCCGGGTTCATGGAAATCTAAGGAGTGGAGGTGGATCTATGGTCATGCTAGGTCTCTGACTTGCTTGATAATAGTGAAACCTCGTCTAGAGCTTTCTCTCTTTATAATGTGTTGTCGCTGGTATTCCATACCGCCACAATATTATTATCTTGAGTGATGATACCTCTAAAAAACAGCCACGTGAGATATGGATCGTTGGGAGTAGTTATTAGAGACCCCTAGATATTATCCTATAGGTCCCCAAATACGGACACGGAGCAAACACGTTGCGTGCCCTTTTTAAACACTGCCGTGCATATAGCCTAAATGTCATGTACGCCTTTGTTGTATGATTATTTGTGGATATTGTCATGTTGTGTACATCCCTGAGTTATGCTTTTGCGCGTCTGCGTCATGTCATCACGCACGCGTTGTATGTTGGTCTCGTCTTTTGTCACGAGAGGTTGGAAGGTCCATATCACCTTCTTAATTGTACACATGGGGCACTGCACCCCCAAGTGTGCAAGTAAGAAGAGATAATTTTTACGGGCTCTCGTGTCCGTAAATCCATTCATATCATGCATCGCATAAGCATCTCTTCATGGCATCATAATGAACATATCGTTCCTACATTTGTTCGTTATCATATTCCAGCCTCACACTTTGCATGAGTCATTGCATCATCATGCATATGCATTCAACTGTCTTTTTGATCTAATTGCATACCTTTTGTTTTCATGTTTGCTCATGCATGATCCTTGCGTTTTCCTCTACAAAACAAAAAAAGGAAGCGTGAAAATTCACACTACATTCTTAGTTGCATGTGTTAGGTACCATGAGCCAACCATGTTGGGATCATAAACCCATTTTCAAAAAAAAACACAACAACAAAACTAAATGATTGAGCATGATACCTAATGCATGGTTAACTAGGAAATGATGTTTCTTCGGGCATCTTAACCTCATAATTACATTTTCCATGCATAGCATACGAATTCCCGAGTCATTCGTCCCTATGAAATGTTGTTGAAGTATTGGCGATCAGAATTGCCATTCCTTGGATTATAGGGTTGAACCAAGCTCATGCTTTTACGAAAAGGTTCATCAAGTCAAGTTGAAGTATGGAAGTAACCATCTTGCAAAAAATTGGGGCAAAAATTGGGATCGAGTTACATCGCTGCTTCATCTACTGCCAAACACATTTAGGACTGTTGATGTCCTTGTTACTTCCAGTTTCACCTTGACAAAGATGTCATGGACCATGTTAAAAATCTAAATTGATTCAACCCCATGTCCTGTGTAAAAATTCGTAATACTTCAACTGTGCATCATTCGCATACATCCATGCTTTTCATTGGTTGCATTGTTCATTGCATTCTTTCCTTGAGAAAAAAAAAGAGAACTTAATCATTGCTATAAAAAAGAAAAGAACATGTTTTACGGCGCCCTTACCGAACCCGTGATAGAGCTAGAGTAATGGGTAAAGTCGAGAAGGTGCAAGAGCAGATGAAGGCCGACATGGAGGCCATGAAAGAGCAAATGGCCACAATGATGGAGGCCATGATGAGCATGAAGAAGATAATGGAAGCCAATGCGGTTGCAGTTGCCGCTACCAGCACTGTTGCTAAGGTGAACCCGATGCCCCCATCTAGCCTCAACCAAATGAATCATCCAACCTCAGCTATGGTAGGCAAAGATTTGGGAAGTACGGGCAGCCCCCATTATGCGCAAATTCAAAACAAGCATGCCTTCCCACCATATGGCTTGCCTCCCAACTATACACCACCCAATGTAGCGTACACTCCCAGTGAGAATGTCAATAACTCCACTCCTATACTCATTGAGAGTTGACAACCCCAAACTGATCAAGCACCCATGGGTGAGACACATGAAATGCCCCACCACAATCTAGCAGACTTTGTGCCTTGCCTTGGATATGCCACTGAAGGGCAAGCGGTTGGTGGTATACCCCTGCAAAACACTTGGGAGGGCCCTCAGTATCACCCACAACCACACCCTTCACATTCCACAGCGATTAAAAACCCTCATGCTATGGCGGAAATGGGAAAGTTGGATCATCTAGAGGAAAGGCTTAGGGCCATTGAAGGAGGTAAAGATTATGCCTTTGCTAACCTAGAAGAGTTGTTCCTAGTACCCAATATCATCACCCCTCTGGACTTTGACAAGTACAAGGGGACTACTTGCCCCAAGAACCATCCAAAGATGTATTGTCGGAAGATGGGGGCATACACAAAAGATGAGGAACTGTTGATACATTTCTTCCAAGAAAGTCTCACGGGAGTAGTTGCTACCTGGTACACTAACTTGGAACCTTCCCGAGTCCATTCTTGGAAGGACCTAATGGTTGCCTTCGTTAGGCAGTATCAGTACAATTCTGATATGGCTCTGGATAGGATGCAACTACAGAACATGTGCAAAAAGGGGCATGAATCTTTCAAAGAATACACCCAAAGGTGGAGGGATCTGGCAGCCCAAGTGGCACTCCCAATGATGGAAAGGGAGATGATAATCGTGATGGTAGACACATTACCAGTATTCTACTATGAAAATGGTGGGTTACACACCTTCAAAGCTTTTCGGATTTGGTCTTCGCCGGGAAAAGGATCGAAGCGGGTCTGAAAAGAGGCAAATTTAATCATCCTACTTGGACGAATGAGAAAACTGGGGCAAATGAAGAAGGTGAGAATGAGGGAGAAACCCATGCTGTGACTGCCATTCCTATACAGCCAAGTTTCCCACCAACCCAACAATGTCATTACTCCGCCAATAACAAACCTTCTCCTTACCCACCACCCAGTTATCCACAAAGGCCATCCCTAAATCAACCACAAAGTCTGTCTACCGCACTTCCAATGACGAACACCACCTTTAGCACAAACCAAAACACCAACCAAGAAATAAATTTTGCAGCGAAAAAGCCTGCAAAATTCACCTCAATTCCAGTGTCCTATGCTAACTTGCTCTCATATCTACTTGATAATTCAATGGTAGCCATAGCCCCAGCCAAGGTTCATCAACCTCCATTTCTCTGAGAATACGATTCGAACACAACGTGTGCTTGTCATGGAGAAGCCCCGGGGTGTTCCATTGAGCATTGTAGGGCCCTGAAGTGTAAGGTGCAAGGTCTAATTGATGCGGGCTGGCTGAAATCTGAGGAGAATCACGTGTAAGTCCCGACATTGACAAGAGATGCCACACATGGGGCAATTTCAAAAGCTGTTGTTAGATGTCTCTAATGACTCATCAGGATTTTCAAGTTTATACCATTATTGTAAACCACAGTTACAATGCTAAATAAAATGGATAAATTTGATATCTTTGTCCCTCATCCTCTCACAAACGCATCTTTGCTTATTCAACTTTCACCGGAATGTGGGTGCAAGCCATTGGTCTGTTTGCTCAAGTGACCTGCGCTCCTGAGTTTGGACTTCCAAGACTGTTCAATCAGAAATTACTCGTGATACACATTTGGTGAGGGTGCCGTAAAACGACAAGTAAAGTAAAAATAAGTTTCAAAATAAAAATAAAAATAAAAAGCATTTGATTGACTGTGTTTTCAAGTAAAAATATAGACGTTCATGTGACCTCATTTTATCATTCTGGAAAGTTTGTGTTTTTTAGAGAGAAGTGAGTTATCAAGAATAGAAGTCATTTGAGTTAATCTATCAACTGAAAAAAAATATTTCAAACTATTTCTCGTCCTTGAAAAATTCTTTTTGCAAGAATCAAGCCGCCCCTTTCATTCTTCCTTGCTACAAGGTTGTGAAAACGATTGGTACCTCACAACCTTACACTGGGGCAATGAAAGGCACCATGCATAAAACCTCAAGTGAACATAGGGGCAGATTAGAAGTTTTCATCCAATAGGTTCCTAGCTACAAGGTCATGACGAAAGATAACGATTGGTACCTCAAAGCCTTACACTGGGGCAATGAGGGGCATCGTGCATGAGCCTCAAGTGAACATAGGGGCAGATCAAAAGTTCTCACCCATCTATGTTTTTTTAAACAAAAAAAAAGGGGGACAAATCCTAGAATCTCAATGGATTGATTAAACATCAAACAACTCCATTGCCGTCACTCCCAAATAGTCAAGTGACTAAATCAAACAGAACATACACTCTGGGCGAGTTCCTGGAGAGATTTGCAAAAGATAGGATGAGGTTGCATGAATTATCACTTCTTTCAAAAGGACAGTCAATTTGTGTTTTCAAAAAAAAAATTAAATCAAAATCAAAAATCATAAAATAGGGGAAGAATGTCATGAACATTGTACAACTTTCCATTACATTGCATTGTTGCATACAAAATCCACATTTACTAATTTCACGACAAAGGTTGCATACATCTGTATCCCTAAAAATCATGTTAACTACATAGATTTCCTATAGCTATTGTAAAATCTTTTGGATGACTGGCCCCCTCAATGAGTCAATCTCATGTTTTCTCATAAGGGTGGACCCTTGGGTACTAGAACCTATTGCCTTTAGAGGACTACACGTTCTCGCCTTTAGAGGACTACACGTCCTCGCCTTCAGAGGACTGCACGCCCTCATCTTCAGAGGACTACACGTCCTCGCCATCTGAGGGTTGCATACCCTCACCTTCAGAGGACTGCAATTCCTCACCTTCAGGGGACTATACATCCTCACCGTCAGAGGACTAAATGTCCTCGCCATCAGAGGGCTACACGCCCTCACCTTCAGAGGACTACACGTCCTCGCCTTCAAGGGACTACACGTCCTCCACTTCAGGGGACTACACGTCCTCGCCGTCAGAGGACTAAACGTCCTCGCCATCAGAGGGCTGCACGCCCTCACCTTCAGAGGACTACCCGTCCTCGCCTTCAGGGGACTACACGTCCTCACCTTCAGAGGACTACACGTCCTCCACTTCAGAGGACTACATGCCCTCGCCTTTAGAGGGCTACATGCCCTCACCTTCAGATGACTACATGCCGTCGCCATCAGAAGGCTGCATGCCCTCACCTTCAGAGGATTGCACGTCCTCACCTTTAGAGGGCTATGCATCCTCACTTTCAGAGGGCTCCACATCTGCGCCTTAAGAGAATTTAAGGTCCTCTGCCCTTAAATTCTTAACCGAGACTTGCGCTCCCAGTTATAGGGCCAATAGTTTCCTTTTATCAGTTCCTGGGCCACCCCCTAATATTGGAAGGCGACCAACTGTGCGAGCACGTCCAGAGAGGGAGGCTATCACGCAGCTACTATGCATACCGGGGCAAGATTTCACTCGTACCACTGCAAAGAGACGAGTGCGGATCATGCGCACCAACATGACCACTCTTACACATATATAGATGACGTTGCTACTTAGCAACGTTCTGCCCAGCGATCAACCCCTGTGGAAGTATCGGTTGGTCTGTGTCGTTCCGACATAGGTAAGTATGCATGTGGCTAAACTGATTTCTGATGTCATCCACTATTTGCAGGGATCGGGCCCACAAGACACCTAGTGGACCCAGAGGAGCCCAACAGGGCTCTGGGGTTTCCAGCTCTGGTTACAGGCCTTTGTCAGTCCTACAGGGTGCCCGTTCCCCCCAGCAAGGTCACGCCATCAAGACATAGGTAAGTATGCATGTGGCTAAACTGATTTCTGACGTCATCCACTATTTGTAGGGATTGTGCCCACAAGACACCCAGTGGACCCGAAGGAGCCCAACAGGGCCCTAGGGTTTCCAGCTCTGGTTACGGGCCTCTCTGTCAGTACTACAGGGTGCTCGTTCCCCCCAGCAAGGTCACGCCATCATGACATAGGTAAGTATGCACATCGCTCAACTGATTTCTGATTTCATCTATTATTTTTAGGGGTAGCGCCCACAAGACACCCAGTGGACCCGGAGGAGCCCAACAGGGCCCTAGGGTTTCCAGCTCTGGTTACGGGCCTCTTTCAATCCTACAGGGTGCCCGTCCCCCTAGCAAGTTCATGTCATCGTGACATTGGT
Source organism: Glycine soja (assembly GCF_004193775.1). Lineage (NCBI taxonomy): Eukaryota > Viridiplantae > Streptophyta > Magnoliopsida > Fabales > Fabaceae > Glycine > Glycine soja. Next base: position 21,429,392 of record NC_041013.1, read on the forward strand.
AAGTATGCACATCTCTCAACTAATTTCTGATGGCATCTATTGTTTGTAGGGATCATGCCCGCAAGATACTCTATGGACCCGAAGAAGTCCAACAGGGTCTTGGAGTTGCCAGCTCTGATTATGGGCCTCTGTCGGTTATACGGGGTGCCTATCGCCCCCAGCAAGGTCATCAGGCCCCCTACTAATCGAGCTTTCATCAAGAAGTACTGCGCCCCCAGGCAGGTGCAAGGCGAAACACCCCAGCAGCCTGGGGACGGCCGGCAGTGGGCAACAGACGCACCGCCACCCCCTCTAGAGTTCACCTCAGCTCATCCACAAAAAGGTTAGAGCGTTGCCTACGACACATGGCCGACCAATAGGCGACCAAGTCCAAAGCCAAAGGTAAGAAAGGTACTAGGTCCGTGGCTGACAAGTCATCATGCGTCCAGCTCAAGACGTTAAAGAAGCGCTACTAGGAGGCAACCTAGTACCCTTTAAATTTCTGCTTGTTATTTGATCACCCTTTGTTTCTCAAGTCATAGTAGGACACACCTAGTTGCTCGTGATCCTAGGAATTTAAATAAAACAAGCACAAGCTCGGAAGGTAGTCATACCTCACAAAATATATATGTGTATGTTTAGGTAGCAAGATACCTTAGATATGCATGTATATAGCAAAAATACCTCACAAAAGATATATGTATGTTTAGGTAGCAAGATACCTTAGATATGCATGTATATAGCAAAATACCTCATAAAAAAACAGAAAACAGAAAAATAAGTTGTCTAGCTGGAAAAAAAAACAGCATGCTTTTGAAAAGAGATAACTTCCAGCTTTTCTTTGAAAAATTCACTGATCATAACCAGTTTTTGAAAGAAAATATGTGTGATACACCTAAAGAGTGAATGCTGTAAAAATTTTCCCGAACGCCCAAAAGGGACTCGGATGAATGCATAAATTGATAAAGGAGCATATTTTGGAAACGTTGGGTTGACTTAAATAGGGAAAATGAATCTTAAGCCCTAGTGTCACATGACCATAAAAACTTGATGCTTGAGTGTCCACATGGGTGCATGCATGACCAGTTTTGCATAAAATTTCCTAATCATCATTGTTGCATGTGTATCATGGAAATAATGTGGGACATCCCCTTTATCCCTGAACCGTTGGCAAAACCCTGACATATATCATGACTAGCCGTTCTAAAAGCCTTGAGCCAAAATCCCAACTTATCATAAACCTTGATCCAGGGTGAAAATGTCAATCCTAGCCCTTGGAAGAAAGCAAAAAAGAAAGAAAATTCCCAATCAAAGAGTGGGAGAAAGCAAAAAAAAAAAAGGAAAGAAAATTCCCGATCAAGGATCGGAAGAAAACAGAAGAAACATCCAGAAAGGTCTCTGGACCAGACAATATCTGAACAATACAGAATTGTCACCAAGTAAACAAAAAAAATAAAGGAAAACACGACCTAAAGTGGTCCTCTCCCTTTGATTGCCAACCAAAATCCTGTGCGCTAGCAACTTTCTCGCCCCGCACTAAACAAAAAAACAGAAAAGGAAAAGGCAAAAACACTCAAAGCCAAATTCCCCACCAAAAAACCCCATTCCCAAGAAGAAGTCCTATTAATCCATGATCACGCATGTAATCTTTGATTTGATAGGAAATGATTTGCAAAATCAAGTCATGACATATCTATGGTTCGGAATTAGGATGAAACACTTACCTGTGTGAAATTGATACACTTTGAGTGATTTCCTTCTATTTTTGTCGGACCCAGTGTTTCCTCTAAATGGTCATTTAGAAACGAAATGCTAACATCCAAAATCTCATTTACAGTTATGAGAAAATTTCATCAACATACTCTCCTTCCCCGATAGACACATTGCTTTTCATCCAAAAAGCATATGTTGCTCTGATTAGTTGGGTGTTTTGTCTCTTTACTAAAGCATGTTCGCATTTTAGTGAAGAAAACACCGAGACTATTTTTAGTCTCACAGTTATCAAGAACTACGTAGGTCTGAATTCCTCATCCCAAATTGAGGATACGTAGGAGCAAAAGCCCTGCTTTTGTCGACCACCCACCTTTTGTTACCGTGACCCAAGAGTCCGGTGGCATGCGGAGCCACATGACCGTGGGATCCCCAAATTCGTATGTTCCATCATTTATCATATGCATGTTATCTTGTTTCTATGACTTGAGGGACTAACATTTGTTTTTGTTGATTCAATTGTCTTTTGTTTTGTGCATACATTTTGTTTGGACTGTTGCGTTAGTGCTTACTTTGTTATTCTCGATAATGTTTGTTGAAATTCCGGAACCTTGTAGAGTTTTCCTTTAGGAACGTCGTCCTAAAAATAAAAAGAAAAAAAATCATGATAACGCCAAGAATAGAAAAAAGAAAGAGGCGTTGTGAACAAATGTCGTGTCTATATATAAAGAAAAGAAAAGAGTTTTTATATGTAAAAAAAATGTATGGAAAGATCTTGTGTGTGAGTAATGAGTGTATATAAAGAAATTTTTGTATAAACCACGAGTGTATGTTGAAAAACGGAAAAGAAACCTTTGAACAGGAATAGAGTTTTTATATAGACCGTGTTGATATAAAGAGAAAGAGTTTTTAATGCGTGTGTATACAGAAAAAGTTTGTCGTGTATAGGAATGTAGGTGTGCAAAGAAAAGCTTTTCTCATAGATGGCGATGGATGTATAGTTTTTGCAAACATAAAAAAATGAAACAAAAAGAAAAAGAAAGAAAGACCTCGAAGGTCGGCATGTTATGGTCATAGGAAGCATAAATCATTCGTAGAGAGCAAACATATCTTTTGGAAACAAGAGACTGACGCTAAGAGTTTATTTTCCAGAATAACCGAGATGAGAATGGATGGATTCGTTGAACCGATGAAAGAACATAATTTGGAAATATTGGGTCTACTTGTGTAAATCCCAAGCCTTAGTATCACAATGCCATAAACTGGATGCTTGAGTACCCACCTAGTTGTAGCCATGACTAATTTTGCATGTTGTTTCCAAATCATCATTGTTACGCGTGCCTCGTGGAAATAATATGGAAATTCAACCCGAGACCGACACCTTGACACACGAATTTGTTTTTCCCCAAATATCAAAATCGAGCTCGCATGATGAAAAGACTTAAGACACAACCTAAAGCTACTTTAAACCTTGGCCCATGAAAAGAATCCTCATTCTTTCCCCCGAAGAAAAGGACAGCAGAATCTCCTCAAGGGAGAGCGAATAATGAATGCTAAAACCCGAATTCCTTAACAAAGATCGGAAAGGAAGAAATGAAAAGAAAGAAAAGGTAAGGAAAAGAAGGATTCCCAGTCGAAGCTCAGAAGAAAGTAAAAAGGAAAAGATCGGAGGAAAACAGAATAATTATCGATCAATAATGGAAAGCAAGAAAGAGGACAGGAGATCTTCGGACCAAATAAATTTTCGGCGAGGTAAATAACCGCCGGCAAAGGGAAAACCCATTTTTAAAGTGGTTCTTCCTTTGGGATTGCCATTAAAAGTCGCTCTCGACTGGCGATATCCCGCCCCACCTAAACAAAGAGGAAAAGACCGAAACACCCAGCTTCCTCTCCAAAACACTACCTTCGAGAAAATCCTATTGATCCGTGATCGTGCGTGTGATCTTTTGGTTCGATAGGAAATCATGTGCAAAATAAAGTCATGGTGCAGTTATGGTTTGGGATTAGGGTAAAACACTTACCTATGTGAGTTTTTATACACTATGAGTGATTTTATTCCCAGTTCCAGTTTGACCCGACGTTTCCCCTGAATGTTCATTTAAAAGCTAAATGTTGACATCCTGCCCTTCATTTTCGGTTACAAGGAAAATTACTTTTGGCATGGGTATATTGTTTCTCTATGATATGGTGCTCTCGCAAATGATTTATTTTTCCTTGCTAAAGCATGTTCGCCTTTTTAGGTGAAAAAACCCGGTGGACCATTTGGTCCTGCCAACAAATCTTATCCGGAGCCCCATGAATTGATTGTCATTCATGCATCCTCCACCATCGAGTCTGGAGCCCCACGAATTGATTGCCTAGCGCTGTTTGTCTATCATCCACCCTCAAATTTTAATTGATTGCCTAGCGCTGTTCGTCTATCCTCCACCCTCAAATCTTATCCGGAGTCCCATGAATTGATTGTCATTCATGCATCCTCCACCATCGAGTCTGGAGCCCCATGAATTGATTGCCTAGCGCTGTTCGTCTGTCCTCCACCCTCAAATTTTATCCGGAGCCCCATGAATTGATTGTCGCTCATGCATCCTCCACCATCGAGTCTGGAGCCCCACGAATTGATTGCCTAGCGCTATTCGTCTATCCTCCACCCTCAAATCTTATCCGAAGCCCCATGAATTGATTGTCATTCATGCATCCTCCACCATCGAGTCTGGAGCCCCACGAATTGATTGCCTAGCGTTGTTCGTCTATCCTCCACCCTCAAATCTTATTCGGAGTCCCATGAATTGATTGCCTAGTGTTGTTCATGCGTCCTCCACCATCAAGTTTAGAGCCCCACGAATTGATTGCCTAGCGCTGTTCGTGTATCCTCCACCATCCTATTCGGAGCCCCATGAATTGATTGCCTAGCGCTGTTCGTCTATCCTCCACCCTCAAATTTTATCCGGAGCCCCGTGAATTGATTGTCATTCATGCATCCTCCACCATCAAGTCTGGAGCCCCACGAATTGATTGTCTAGCGCTGTTTGTCTATCCTTCACCCTCAAATCTTATCCGGAGCCCCATGAATTGATTGTCATTCATGCATCCTCCACCATCGAGTCTCGAGCCCCACGAATTGATTGCCTAGCGCTGTTCGTCTATCCTCCACCCATCAAATCTTATTCGGAGTCCCATGAATTGATTGCCTAGCGTCGTTCATGCGTCCTCCACCATCAAGTCCGGAGCCCCACGAATTGATTGCCTAGCGTTGTTCGTGTATCCTCCACCATCCTATTCGGAGCCCCATGAATTGATTGTCTAGCGCTGTTCATGCGTCCTCCATTATCAAGGACGGAGCCTCCGGTGACTGGAAAATATGGTTTTTTGTTATTTTCCCGATCGGTTCCTTTGCCAAACATGTGTATACGTATATATTATGTTATTAGTGTCTTTTGTTTGTGTTTGTTTTGTGTTGTGCAGAGAAAGGAGAAAGAGAGACGGGAGTCATCATAGACTAATCACAGAGAGAACGAAGACGCACGAAATCAGTGTTTTATCTTTGTTTTCCTCTTATCTCCGATAAAAGGTAAGTAAAGAGGGACAACTGTCATACCCTAATTTCGTCCGGGGACTATTGTTTGATGGCATGCAACCTTTGGTTGACCGCTTTGAGGTACTTGGCACCCTTTGTTGCACAATACGTGAAGTTCCAAGACATGCCAGAAATCAAAAGGAAGCATTGTTATGCAATCCGAGAAATTCCGTAACATGCCGGAAATCAAAAGGAAATATTGTTACGCAATCCATGAGTTTCCGTAACATTATGAAAGCTAAAAAAGGAGTAATTACATGACCCGTAAGGTTCCGTAACCTTACGGAAAGAAAACAAGTATCGTTACGAAATTCGTAATGTTTCATAACGTTACGGAAAAAGAATCACCAAAAAAGCAAAATGGGTGTATTTAGTAAAAAAAGGGGTGCAAATAGCAACCAAGCCCACTTGGGCCTTCCAGGATGTTCCTCCAAAAACCTGACTCGCCTGGGCGAGCTGAGCTCGCCTGGGTGAGCTGGGTGTCAAGTTCCTCCCCTATTTTCCTATAAATAAAGGAAGGAGTGAAGGAGAAAGGGGTTCAGCCCTTCTGGTACTTCATAATCACTTAAAATTAGTGAGGAAAATTGTTTCCATGAAGAAAATCCAAGCCGAGGCGCTTCCGTAACGTTTCCATGGGTGATTTTGCGAAGATTTTCAACTGATCTTCATCGATCTTCGGTCTTCAACCGGTAAGTTCTCGAAATCGAACTTTTTAATTCATTCTATGTACCCTTGGTGGTCCCCATTTGTTTCGCGTACTTTCATTTTCGTTTCATTTATTTTCCCTACCCCCTTTTGACGTGCTTTAGTCATTTACTTAAGTCATTTTCTTGCCTAATCAAAAAATAAAATAAATTTTCACCAATCATTTGAATTGTAATATCCGTTAATTTCAGTCAAAATGAAATCCAACCGTTCGGTCATGCCGTAACCACGTTGGAAACCAAAAAAGAGGTAAAATAATAATATAATAATCAAAAAATATCTTTTAGTAAAATAAACCAAAATAAATCCATCGGGCGTTTCTCATTGGAATTTCTCTTTCTTAATTGAATTGACTAATAACTAAAGTGAAACTAAGGCTAAAATCAGCTCGCAAAGTCAATTTCATCCGCAAAAAATCACTAGAAAGGATTTTAAGATTCGATACCTCAGTTTTTCTCACCAAGTAAAAATGGGTCATTTTAAGGTCCAACGCCTTAAAAGGACCTCCTTCCAAGTAAAAAGAATCGCTTGATTCGCCCTTTAGAAAGAACTACGTAGGTCTGATTTCCTCTCCGATGGAGGGTACGTAGGAGCAAGAGCCCCTCTTTTGTCAAACTCAAAATAAAAAAATAAATAAAAGTTTAGATACACAATTTCACATGATTCTAATTTAAGGTTGTTGTCCTTTGGGACAAACATGAGAGGTGTTAGTACCTTCCTCAAACGTAAATACAACTCCCGAATCTGGAATATTCTTCATGACCGGTTTCCTTCGATTTTTCCGACATTTTCCACAAATAAACGTTGGTGGCGACTCCGCGCATTTTCCTCCTTTGGAAGACGCACCCGTGAGCCTTGCCTCGCTCGCCCGCGAAAGGGTAGGTTGCGACAACAGTGATTGGCATCTAGTAATGCATCACTACCATTTAGCCTATGCAAAATTGGTGATCCGATTTTAACCTTTTTGCTACCATTTCCACCATGTAGTCTTTGTCCCTTCGTCCAAATGTCTTGATCAAACAAAAAGGCATAAAGTGTGTCATTCTCGTTAATTCCAATCATTGATTCATCAATACCCAAGTAAACGTCTAAATAGAAATGGGCCAAATATCTCATATTAGTCTATTTGTGTGTGGCCACACATATTGCATGTCTCACGCTATTGAGAGGCCTATAGACATAACTCATGTTATGTAGGAGGGACGGATATCCTATCTACATCACTCGCCTCCCTCAACATGATTCATTGCAAACCCAAGTACTACCTTTATGATCACCCTATTACAGATGACGTTTGATAGTACTAAAGTCTACAACTCCTACATGTAGGAATCGTAGTGACTTCAAGTAGAAGGACTACTGTCGCAACCTACCCTTCGACGGGAGGGCGACGCGTGACTCGCGGGATGCGTGTTCCACGAAAGGAATACGCGCGGAGTCGCCACCAACGTTTATTTGAGGAAAACGTCGGAAAAACCGGAAAAGACGCGATCTACGAACTTTTAAGTGAAAGGTTCGGGAGTTGTATTTACGCGCGGGGAAGGTATTAGCACCCCACACGTCCATCACAAGGGACGACAGCCTTTAATCGAATGTGCAAACATGACTTTGATTTTTACGTTCCCTTTTATGTCCTTATATCCTTTATACCCTTTTTATATTTTTTCTCTTTTTGTGGTCGACAAGGGTGTTTCCCTTTGCTCCTACGTATTCCTCAATTGGGATGAGAAAATCAGACCTACGTAGTTCTTTCTTATGCGTGAATCAAGTGATTCTTTTTACTTGAAAGGTGATCATTTTAAGGCGTTGGACCTTAAAAATGACCCATTTTACTTAATAAGAAATTGAAGTGATAAACTTTCAAAAACCTATTTTTGTGGACGAGCTTGACTAGGCGAGTTGATTTTAGCCTTAGTTTCACCTTAGTTATTAGTCAATTCGATTAAGAATGAGAAATCCCAAAGAGAAAACGTCCGATTGATTTTTCGCTTTACTTTACTAAAAAATATTTTTTTGATTATTATATTATTATTTTACCTCTTTTTTTGATTTCCAACGTGGTTACGGCACGACCGAACGGTCGGAATTCATTTTAACCAAAATTAACGGATGATACAATTCAAACGATCGGTGGAAATTTATTTTATTTTTAGATTAAGCGAGAAATGACTTAAATAAATGGCTTAAGCACGTCAAAAGGGAAGAAAAGAAAACTGAAAGTAAACGAAATTAAAGTGAAAGTACACAAAACAAGAAATGAATTGAAAGTCTCGGATTCGAAAACTTACCCGTTGAAGAACGAAGAACGGATGAAGAACGGTGAAGAACGACGAAGAACGATGAAGAATTTCCACAGAATCGCTTACGGAAGCGTTACAGAAGCACTTCGACTCGATTTTTCTTCACGAAAACGTGTTTTTTGCCCAAAATAGCCGAAATGCATAGCCAAAGAGGTCTTGAACATTTTGAAACAGCTCCCCCCTCCCCTATTTATAGAAAAAAAAAGGGAGGTGCTTGCCGCCCAAAGACTTAATGAAGAAGATTTCTAAGCGCACCCGAATTACTAGGTTCACCCCCCTTTTCATATTTTACGGAAAAGTTACGGAAGCCTTACGGAACTGTTTTCGAATTTGATTTTCATCTTTTTTCTCTTCCCTTTCACCAATGTTAAGTGGAATATGCTTACCCAAGGTTTTCGGAAATTTTACGGAAGTATTACGGAAGCCGCGGAAGCCCCGAAAACCATTTTTCAAAAACGTGGAGGAGTTTGCCGCCCAGTTGCTTCCTCCTTAAGCAACCCAACTTCCGAAATGTTCGGGAAGGGCCTAGATTTGAATTGCTATTTACACCCCTATCTTGATAAGTTCACCCCCTTACCTTTTTTGGTGATTCTTTTTTCGTAAAGATACGGAAACTTACGAATCTCGTAACGATACTTGTTTTCTTTCCGTAATGTTACGGAACCTTGCGGATTACATAATCATCCCCTTTTTGACTTACGAAATGTTACAGAATCTCACTTAATTATGCAACGATGCTTCCATTTGATTTCCGGTGTGTCATGGAAACTTACGGATTGTGCATCAATATTTTTTGGTTTTCCGGCATGTCCTGGAATTTCACAAATTGCCTAATGATGGGTGCCAAGCACCTCACAAGGACCAAAGAAAGGTCGCATGTCATCAAGCAAAGGTCCCCGGACGAAATTAGGGTATGACAACTACTATCACCTTATGGTTGCCATGAGAAGCACTTATGACACTTACATAACTATTATAACACCTTCTCATAGTGGGTCTATCTAGTATAAATATTACTCCTAATATTTATACATGTGTGCTAACTTGATATCTCATATTCATGACCTGTAGACGTGGTCATCAATCTACTCACACAATAGCCTCAATGCATTATTGTTACCTTAGTCAACAATAGTACATGACTATAGATACTTTTGGAACAATGTTTCATTGTTCAATAAATCTCACAATCAAGTCTCACTTGATTTACCATTGAACGAATCACCTATCATTAGGACATTATTATGCTATAAAACTAATAACATAATAGTTGACATGTCTCATGTATATAAAATATATAAAACAATATCACGATAACAAATATAGTCTGAAATGGATTGGTCACTAGGGCTAACTCCAACAACAAGAAACTTCCTTAGCCAAAACACTCTAGATGGAGTCAAAGTAAAATTAAATATGTAAGAGTGTCTATAAACATGTTCGTGCCAGAAGTCTCAATAGAAAGCATCTCAAAAGGTGTAGTGTCCATCCCTTTAGATTAGAGGGAAGAACTTAGAAGAATAATTAAAGGATTATTGCTTCTGAAGTTCAAAGTGAACATAGCAGGTGTTATGTGAGTCTTGTAGCAATTGCTACTAAGGTTGTGAAGCTTGGAGAAGTTTTTTGAAAAAATACTTGGGTGAAGCCTAAGAATGATTTTTTAAAACAAAAAATACTTGAAAATAAAGGTAGCAAAAATCAAAATTAGCCACAATCTGCCTCACCATGAGTTTGAGCTGAGTTTGGGTTGTAAATTTTCAACCCAATTTGATTATGGAAAAATGTAGCCCGACATACTTAACGTGGGAGCTAAATAGATGGGTGTTGCTAGGTGCACCCAACATTATTGTTGGTGCACCCAACATTTTCTAAAAATACCAAAATTGCCCCTGTGTTTTTTTCGCATTTGTGATGGGTGTGCTTGAGGGTGGTCCATAAATTGTACGGATCAAGTTGATCATAAGGTTGATACGGATCTAGTTGATCCGTATGTTGATATTAAGCATACGGATCAACTTGATCCGTAAGGCTTCTACGGATCAAGTTGATCCGTGTTGTTCTGTAAAAGACTTACGGATCAAGTTGATTCGTAAAAGGCTTACGGATCAAGTTGATCCGTAGAAGCCTTACGGATCAAGTTGATTTGTAAGCCTTTTATGGATCAACTTAAAAGGCTTACGGATCAAGGGTATTTTCATCATTTCATCTGAAGTGTTGGGTGCACCTAGCAACACCCTAAATAGATTTGCACCAGATTGATCCACTTAACACGTTTTAATAAAGTAAAATAAAATAAAAATATTTTCTTAGAATCCCGAGTGTGGCATCCGTGTTTGTGTTCTACTCACCTCAATATCAGTTTGATTAAAAAAAACCCATGTTATGGTACTCGATAGACGTGCTAGAATGGAACAGGACATGAATTCTATTTTCATGTTTGGTTCTTTTAAAAATATATTAGAACAAATGAGGTTAGAAAATGCTACATTAATTTTGGTTCCTCTGACAAGTACGGAACAAATGAGAAAGGAATAGGATAGGATGTTCCATTTTGTTTTGTCCATGCACCAAATGCTACTTAAGTGCTCTTCAGGTATTCATTATCATTATTATTAATTTTTGAAACAATCAAACATAGAATACAAATATTGTGGTTGATCAAGGGTTGAAGGGTCGATTAAAATATATGTTGTGGTTGATATTTTGTTAATGTGAATGAGCGTTGCCACTCCCATGTTGGTGCTTGTATATTGTATAGTGAATTAGTGGGGCCGGACTTGGAATGTGAGGTGGCGGTGGAGGGTGGTGAATCAGGGATCATTCAAGTCTTGGTTGAAAAAGGTGTGTAGTGAACCTTAATGCATTATTGTGAATAAGATGTGTGTTGAATTTTGATTCTTTCCTTTTTTTTATTTTTAACATTTTTTAAAACTTGATGAGCTAACCCACTAACCTGTGTTGGGTTGAGCTGGGTTGGATTGGGTTGGCTCATTTGAATGCTTAACCCATGGTGACCCAACTCAGGTGAGTCGGATTAACCCATTTTGACTCTACTTGATAGAGGTTGTAAAGACTTAGAGAATAGTGAATGGAACCTATTGATGTTTAGAATACTAGGTGTAGGAGCCTCTTAAGGTTTTGGGAAAGAAAGAAAATGACGGTTATGTGTTTAATCTTGGTGGAAAAAGCCTATAGGTGTCGGTACTAAACGTTGTCCAAGTTGAGGTAAACCAATATAATTCCTTTGTATGTTGTATCCTTTTTTAATTTATTTTTTCTTGTTTATTTTCTATTGTTTCATGCTTTAAGTTTCAAAAAACCTTGTTTACAAAATATTTACTATGATATTTTATCGAAAGGATTTTACAAAAAAAAAAATTATCATTCAGAAGCCACATCTACCCTAAGACGGAAAAGTTAAAAATCAGACTCTACTAGATACCAGAATCTATGATTTTAAGGGTAGCTTTGAAGTAGTAAATTTAGGTTTAGTTGGAAGTTTTAATTTGTTTCATCATTTCATCCAAGTACTTAAGAAGAAAAAATCCTTGCTCCTAATTGTCTTTTAATTTCCAAACAAGAAGCTTGAGAAAGAAAAATTAAAAGCAAGTGTGTTTTGTGTAGGTTGACTTAGCCTAAACATGCATGTTCTTGTGGCCAACTGATCCACTTTAACTATCCCAGCATACTCCTTGGTGACATGACAAGCCATTGGACTGTCAATATCAATTTTACATTATCAATTAACATTATTACTTGATAGTAGGGACTAAAAGTCATAATCAAAGAAAAAGTTAAGTGACTTTAACCAATCAAGATTTATATTAGACTAAAAGTAGAAATTTTAGAAGAAAAAAAATAGGGACCAAAAAGATAATAAATACTAAATATTAAACCTGTTTAACAATAATAATTTTTTAATCATTACTTAATAAATAAAATATTTTGAAATAAGCTTAAATTCCTTATAAATTAAAAAATTTAATAAAAAAATATGTTAAGTCCCTACAATATACATTAATTATACTTACATTCAACTCATCCATGATAACTTAACAATTTATTGTGAATATATGTATACATGATTTTGATGATGTCAAAGAAGAATCAAACAAGACTGCTACATTTGCTTCAAGATTAATACAAGATTGCTTCAACAAATAAAGCATTGCTTCAAGATTAATACAAGATTGCTTCAAGATCAAGCCTTACTTCAAAACAAAGGGTTTCAAAGTCATGCAAGGCTTTGGTAATCGATTACCAGGAAGTGTAATCGATTACCAGAAGGGAAGTTTGAGAGATAGTTGTTGAAAAGGGTTTTGAATTTGAATTTTGAACATGTAATCGATTACCATATGTCTGTAATCGATTACCAGCAACGAAACTCCTAAAATTCAAATTCAAAAGTCATGACCCTTCAAAATATAACTGTATAATCGATTACTAGAAACCTGTAATCGATTACCAGTGAAGAAATTTAGAAAAAGCTTTTTGAAAAGACATATCTTCAAACCATTTTGAAAAGGCACGAAGTGCTTATATATATGTGTGTGTTTGACTTCAAAAAGAAAGAGAGAGATATTCCAAGAGAACTTTATTGCCAAATGCTCTCTCAAAAGAAACTCTTGGGCAAACACTTGCAAATCCATTAAAATTTCATCCATGGACTTCAATTGTAATATCCTTCTCTTCAAGAGAGAATTCATTTTCTTTCTTCTTATACAAAGAGATTGATTAAGGGACCGAGGGTCTCTTAAGTTGTAAGAATTCCTGAACTTAAGGGATGGATTGTCCCTGTGTGGTTCAGACTTTGTAAAAGGGTTTTATAAAGAGAAAGGAAAATCTCAAGTAGGTTGCTTGAGGACTGGACATAGGCAACGGACTTTGCCGAACCAGTATAAAACTGTGTTTGCATTCTTTCTTCCCTTATCTCATTTATTTTGTTGCAATCAATTTTGTCTTACATGTTTAAAGAACATTATTAAATTGATTGTTGTTTCTTCTGCATTCTGAGCCTATCTCATTTAGAAGGGGGTTAAAAGTTTATTAGTGGGAAATTAATTCACCCCTTCTTAAGATAACTGAGGCCACATTTGTCCAACATTTCTTTCTCCTAATTTTTTTATAAATATATGTTTTCTAAATACAAACCTTATGATTTTTTATTTCACAATTATTTAATTCTATAACTTAACGTAATATTTTTTTAAAAAATATATTTCTAATATTAGATATATTTATTTATAAACCGGGCAACACACGGGTCAATTTCAAGTTTCTCATTATATTTCCATCCTTTATATATTACAAATAAATAGTTAAGTCTTACAAGTTATTACTATCATTAAGTAAAATCATTCAAGGCAATACTATTAAGAGTGTGTTTCAAATATTGATTGAAGGGTAAGGTGCCTATAAGTCATTCATGAGTGCTAAAATATGCAAAATGTTGTTGTGCTCCTCATCCTTCCAGCTCAATATTGGTTTTTCTAATTACATAGCAATTGTTACATGAGTTCACTCGAGGACGAAAACAAGACTTGAATAGCTACATATTGTTGGTATTTCACTGCAATATGAAGCATGGTCTCTCTATTAACAGTCACATCTTCGGTGGAATGTGGGGAAGCCATGAGGAAGCAACTTGAAAGGTCAAGTTCTTTTGCTTGACTTGTTTAATGCAAGAGTTGAGCATTCACTTCCTTGGCTCAAACGAGATCTGTGTTTAATCTACAAAGTTATTTCTCTATTGGTTGTGTTGTAAAGCCAAGTGAAAAGGGTGTTCAATCCTTCCTAATTTAGCTTCCAAGCAAATAAGGTTTCAATATCATAATCTATATGGCATATTGGAGATGTGCAACAAATGAGCAATGTTGAATAGAGTTTCAACAAAAGGTAACAAATCCTTTTGTTCTACAATGTGTGAATCATCCTAAACTATTATAACCTTCAACTTGTCATCACCTTGTTGTACAACTAAGGAGGTAAATCAAGGAGATTCTTCCATATGGTAGTCTTCCCCTCGAGAACAATCAATGGACCATAAACAACCACACACGTAAACTTGATATCACGCTTTAACCCAAAACTTTAAGGTTCACGTTTATAGATCTTCTCACTTAAATGATCTTCAACTTTTCCATTTTCACCCAATGCGAGATTTCACCTTACACTTGGACTCCAACACACATTTTATGGGACAGTTTATTCTTTTGTCTCCTAAGTCTTATGAAGTCTAATTTCATGTTTAAATACCATGAACGAAAATTCATGTGAAAAGAAAATGATCTTTAGCTGTAAATGAAGTGTCACATATTAGATATGTTCCAAGACCAACATACACATGCAAAAAACTATAGATCTCTATTAACTGAACATTTATCTGTTTAACCAATACACCGAGAGAAAACTGTTGTCATAAACACCACAAAAAAGCAAGAAAAAAAAATTCCCTTGATATTGAAGATACTAAAACTTACTATTAATATCTTCAGGCTGAGTTTTAGATCACATCAGCAACAATAGAATATACATGAGTCATTACTGGTTTTCACCCCAAAAAAGAAAGTGAAAAAAATATACAAAAGCAAACTATAGACTAATCAATACAACTATGCGATCTTACAAGTCTACCACTATGCACAACCTATGACACTTCCACCATGTAACAAAATTGGTAGATATACAACTTCTTTCCCTTCACCAATGAGTAAATTGGTAACACTTTGTTTAAGTGTTCCAGCAAGATATAGAAGCAACAGCTCAAAAAGGACAAAGTTCATGACAACAATCATTTTGCCAATTTTGCGGATTCTCCAGCATTTCTATTCTCAGCAAATGAGTTTGAAAACTGAATATCATTATGCTTTTGAGCTTAACTTCCCCCACCATGTTCGCCGACTTTTTTCCGTTTCTGATTTATAAAGCCTTGTTTTAGTCTCTCGTAATCTAACCTTGTATTGATTCTTCCATCCCTCAAATCTCTGTTTCAGTTTCCGAAGCTCTTCAAAGGAATTTGTATTGGCAGACTGCTCCGGTTTAACATCGTTCAAAGCTTTCACTTCATCATCAAAGTTCTGTCTTTCCTGCTCGAATTCCTTCATCAGATTGCCAACTGTGGTCAATGTACCATTGACCTGTCTCCCTGCATCAGAGGCAGATAGACTACCAGAAAGCATTGGTGTGCTCCCACCAGGTGTTCGAGATCCCATGGATGTAGCATCTTCAGAATCATAACCACGAGGTAGCACAAAATCACGTCTTACAGGCTGAACTGAAGCATTCTCGGGAGCAAGGCTCTTTCTAGCAGCAACAAGACTCATCTGCATTGAAATGGCAATCAGAGTCTTCTATAGAATTTTAAGTTGGATATGAAACCCTTGTGCATATGACTTTGAAAAGGACAAAAAACTTGTGGCAGATTAGAAAATCAACAGACTCGTTAACTTATCAAGAACAATGTTTTCTTATTAGCAATGACAAATTCAAAGCTAAACCTTACTTGATATCAAAATTCTTCTTTAAGAAAACTGATACAAGTGATTGAAGTTCAGTTTATTTTTTTCTGATAAAAAAATTATTTGGTTATTCAATTGAGGGATTGTTAGGATCCAATTGGTATGTAACTTGAGTCCCATATCAGAAGTATGGGAGTCTGGCATGGGGTTTGAAAGGCTTAGGGCTCTTCAACTACAATGACTATTTTTTGGGTTGTGATTTTCCCAAGGTTATTATCAAAATAGGATGGACTTGTTCATGTAGACTACAGGTGAATAAAGTAATAAACTAGTCAAAAGTTTTGATCAGACCAATCAACTACATCCATTACAATAACATTTATATGTCAAAAATTGAATACTTGTCTGAAATCTGAACTGAAAACTTACTTGCAAAGATGCCATCTGCTTTTGCCAAGCCTCCTCCATTGATTTCATTTTTGTCTCATATTCGATCCTCTTCCTCTCAGATTGTTTTAGCTGTTCCCTCAATTCGGTATTTTCGTCTTCCTTTTGCTTCACAATTGCATCAGCCTTGTCAACTCGCCTTTGGAGATCTGCTAAAGCTGAAAGCAGATTCTGAACCGGCTCTTTGGACAAGTCCGGCTAAATCAAGAATGAAGGTGGAGTTTATGTTTTGAAACACACCATGAAAATAGTTTTTGGTAGCATTTAGCTAAAAGGTTTAAATGAAAGTTAGAGCAATTGCCAACAACAAAGACAATTTTTTTTTTATATCTGGCTGTTTACTAGTGAAAGCTGGAAACAACAAACTTTGTTTTTTAATCTTTCTTAAGGGGAAAATATATTATAGCCAATTGAATCATTACTTTCTCTAGTTTGCTCAAAGTAACTTATATTTTTAGAGCATATTTGTGTGCCAAAGTATATATATAAACTAAATTGATCCACCCTACTCAGAATCCTATGAATTGCATCTCTTTATCTCAGTCATTTTGTATGATAAATCCAAGATAACTAAACTGTGACTTGTGACATATATTATCTCCAACTTTCACCTCACAGCCAATGCTAGTGTGCATGACGTTGAACATGCATTCCGTATACTCTGTTTTACTTCTACTTAAATGGAAACCAAGTGATTCCTAAGCTTCCCCCATAACTCTAGTTTACCATGTGTGTGCATGTTGGTTTTAACCTCATCATACATATCCTTGACAACATATCGCCCGAATGTAAGCAACACAAACTCCCCTATTCTCCAATGCCTTCCACAAGACTCCCTATCATAGGTCTTTTCTAAGTCAATGGAAAACATTTTTAGATATTTTAATTTCCTCCAATGTCTTTGCACCCAATCCCTCAAAAGGTATATCAACTCCATGGTTGACCTCTCAGGCATAATTTCAAATTGGTTCTTTGAAAAGTGACTCCCATCTCTCCCATAATATCTAAGAATTTATGTTCTAACCAAACATTGCTAATATGCATTCTTGCTAATCTTAAGCTATGCTTACCAATCACCGGAATCTTAAACAGATAACTTGTTCTTAGACATTCAAAAAGCGTTGGCAGTCTCAATTTCCCCCACCCATAGGCTTGTCTAAGAAATAGTAGTGGTCAGTGGGTTAAAATGAAATGATAGGGACTTGGGTATTATGGGGTGCCTAAGTCCCACATCGAGCAGTATGGAAAATTCGGTGGAGTGTGAAAATACTTGATTTCAAACTTAACAGAAAATTACATGAACTTAGATTTGGAACTCTAAATTATCACAAGTTTTAGTCTGATAGAATAAATAAGAACAGGAAAAATTACATTTTCACGTAATACAACAACTGAAAAATAACCAAATAGATGGAGATATCTAGATTAAGACACAGAGAAAACAAGACTAATGTTAAGTGCACAGTAAAAGTACCTTTACTTCCGGTATTATCTTCATAAAGGACTTCCACCTAGGTTTAGCATTTTCAGGATATCTCTTTGACCTATTTATGTGACTAGCATCCCCCCTTCTAACCAGCCAACCACGAATTACTACAACAAAAGGAAACAGATAATAAGCAAATCAACTTCATCCGCAATAATGATGGTAAATCTGACAGAAATCAGAATCATTCTAACCAGATTGTAATAGTATGATTGCATGGATCTCCTCCAGTATTCTAGAATAAATTGTTACTGAAGACTTCACTGTAACACCATATTTCCTTCTTGTATTTTCTCCACGAATAACTGCAATGCAACAATATCAACAATTTAAAAACAAACTAGAACTAAGGTTATGAATAATCACCTGTGAGGCTGTGACAATCTTATGATTTGAGTTATATTTTGAAAGTACAAGCCAAACTGCTCTGAGGTTTCTTTTATCATTATATTTTTATGAAAAACATTTACTTCACAAATCTTCATTAAAATGAAGAAAATGCATATAATAATAGATACTTTAGCTCCAAATGAAAATAATATAGATACTGGCAGTACATGATTGCAATGTTGTCACTCCATTCTTAAGTTCACAGAAATAAACACGAGCTCGATGACCACGGAAGCATTTTTGAATCCCAAGTATTCCCTGTAAAACCTGCTTTCTCTTATTCTCCAGTGAATCAATCTACAAAAGCAACCAGTGCCCAAGAATAACCAAGTCAGAAACCACAAATGAATGAACCTAAACTCACCCAAAACATCATATAATTTAAAATTCTGCTACGCAAAAGATTCATGGTTCAAAAACAAGACACTATTTTATGTACCAAAAAATACTAATTTAGTAAAACAAATGGTTGATAAACTGAGTGGCATACAGCTCTTCAAAGTGCAATTGAACATGAAATATGTTTCCAATGCCAATGTAAGGACAGGTAGTTACAATACAAATTTAACTAACATGAAGCAGTGGAGGAAAACAAAAAGTAGAAAGCATCACTTCTAGCCCAGCAAAGAAAACTTGGAGTTTAGACATATACCTGCCCTGCTCGAAGATACAATTTGGTGTAGCCAACATGGTACATTTCAGAAGGGATATTAAATTTTTGCAAAACAGCAACCGAGATGCTCAATGGATCCTGCAATACATTGGCCTCAGAAAGCAGAAACCCATACCTAGATACATTAAGGAACAGAAATCAGCCCATCATTCAAGATAATCTAAAAACCATGGGAAGTTTCTCAACTACCTTCTGGAAAACTCTTGATGGGCCATTCGAGTAGGATATCCAGCCCTTGAAACTCTAACAACTTCTAGAACTTCACAACATCTGAGCTGTTGTAGGACAAGGACTTCATCAAAAATGCCAGGAAGCTGCTTAGTATTTGGCTTTATACAGCGAATAAAGTGAGGTGTGGTACTCTCCAACTGATGCATCAACATGAACAATTGAACCTAAAAGTATGAAACTAGTTAGATTCATTTCCCTCAGTATACGCATATCAATTATTTCTTTGTATACTTTCCATACTGTGTTTATACAATAATGTAATTTTCAAAATAGAGTTCATTTCCATCATCATGTTCAAATCTCCTGTAACAAGCCATAATCATTTCTTTTGAAATCTTAATGAAGCTCAAGAATCACAAGAAATGCTAAAAAATTACCTTGAACTTTGTTGCAACACTCTGCATTTGAGACTGGTTAAACATTTTGGAGAACAACTGCAGCAGTTCACAATTACATGATGACAGGAATTGAATGGAATCAGAAGACAACATGTCTCTGTTCTTTTCTAGAAAGCCATTTGTATCATACAGAACCTAATAGAGATCCAGATATTAGTAATGTGCATCAAACGAAATTGGTTTCCATGACACATACTCAGTCCACACAAAGGTGGATCAGACAGAAAATTAGAAAGGATTTACTCATAGATACTTAACAATACAAGCTCCAGATTTAAAACATTTGTCAGATGTATAATTGCATGCTTAGCATCTGAATGCATTTGTATCAAACTGTTTCTAGTAAGTGAAGTAATGGACCAAATATTTAGACATGCTATTATATTGCAGGTAAAAAAAGAAATCAAACTCTTACATAAAGTAGGAATTAGGAAGAAAGCAAAACACCATGTTTAGAAACAACTAAATGATCATATTCAGAGACTGAGGTCTGGAACCTTTTGCAAATCACATGCTGGATAAGATTACACTCCAGATAATACAAGAGCTTAAAACTGTGATTTCTACTGTCCATACATTATATTCTAGTCTTTTGCATGCAATCTTGTGGAAAACAATGCAAAATTTAAACAAGTAAATTGAACTACTAATTCAGATATAAAATTAAAAAGTAGATTTTGTCAGAACTAACTTCCCAAAGCTCCCTAAATGGTGAGACAAAACTAACCTCCCCTGCATAGTGACGAACACGGAAAGCTCTGCCTTTTTCTCCTTTGAAGCAAGGATTAGCATTCAGGTGGTGCTTAAGTTTGTTGGCAAATGTTAAATCAGAAGCCTTGGCTAAATTTGACTCCTCATCCAATAAAGAGAGTAGACCGTGAGGTTTCTGCACATTTTGCAACACAGATAACATAATGACTACGCTAATAATAGAGAATGCTGTGAGCACAGCCACAACCACATTGGGACCTGAACATAGAGTCCAGAAGTAGAAACAAATAAAACTACAACCATAACAACAGCCCAATTTCCCGAGAAAGTGGAATAACTCTAAAACATATAGAAAACCAAATCAAATAAGTACCTTCTGGCCTTTAAAAAAAAAAGTACCTTCTCAAATAGATCCAAGCACACTTCATTATCCTCAAAATCTACCTTAGTCCAATCAACGCCATCCAATTCATAATCCTGATAAAATTAAAATTGCAAAATTGTTGTAATGCATATCAAGCCTAGTGAAGAACTCACACTTAGCATGTAATGATAATCTTATGCATGAACAAAAAGAGTACCTCTTTTTCAACTCTGATTATACAACAGTACCACACAACTTTAACTGTTTGAAATGTGCCCTTTGATTAAACTATAATTTTCACAAAGCATACTGCTATTTAAGAACCATGAATGTATTTACATTAACTGGAATGAGAGAATGAGAGGAGAGAGAAAAGATAGAGAGAGAAATAGTGGGTGGGAGAGAGTTAGAACTAGGAGGGAGAAGAGAGAGAGCTAGAGAGGGTCAATGTCTGCAGTTTGCCGGCAACAGCAGAGGACATAAACAAGACTACACTCGAGTAAATTGGAGAGACCATAAGGATGTTGCATCCTTCTATTTCACACGGTTCCCTGAAGACACAACTGAGGAGGCATTATGGCAACATTTCAAAAAAGCGGGAGATGTAAGGGAGGTGTTCATAGCCAAGAAAAGAAACAAAAATGGAAGGAGATATGGCTTTGTAAGGTTCAAAGGAGTGGAGGATTTGCAGCAGTTAGAGAAGAAGTTAGACAACATCGTCTTTGGAGGGCTGAAGATGTTTGTCAACATCCCAAAATTTGGAAGAGCTGTCCAAGGAAAGCCACAACCAGTAACTTGGGGATGCCCGTACACTAAGTCAAATGAGGAGGAGAGCAGAGATACGAACCTGAGAGTGCAGCAAAGAGGGTACCTGGGGAAGAAGAGTGGATCATATGCAGAGGCAGTCAAGAGGAAAAATACAGGAGCAGACCAACGGAGACCAGCAGACAAAAGGGAGTTATCTGGCCATTGGTCGCAGTCAAAGGTGCACCTAGACATCTCCTTGACAGAGCATAAATGGCTCACAGAAGCATGGGTAGGGCGGTTAAAAAACTTGTCATTGTTTGATAAAGTAGAGGATGACATTCTATGGGATTGAGGAGCTAATGTATCACCGCGGTACATCGGAGACGATATGATATTGCTCCTAGGCCTCACAGACGACCAAGCAAGACAAATGGAGACTGAAGAAAATGAAGGAGGGTCCTTGTTTCACACTGTGGAAAAATGGAATCCGCGGATGCGTCCTGGGCATAGGCTAACATGGATACACTGCTGGGGAATACCCCTGATGGCATGGAACATACAGCAAATGAAGAAGATTGTGGCAGGTATCGGAGATGTGGTTGAAGTCGATGACAACATAGAGGGACCTCGGAAGATGGATATGGCAAGGATCTTAATTAAAACACCGTGGAGGCCACTTATACAGCACACTGTGTGGGTGCACATACAGGAGGAGATATTTCAGGTGCATATCATAGAGGAATGCGGAACTCCTTCAAACACTTGCCTGTGTCGGCGCGACACGGAGTATAGTTCTTCGGATGAGATTCTATCAAAGGAAAGTGAAGGTGGCTCGCTGTGGTGGATATTGGGGCAAACAACGAAGGAGAAGGAGGGCTCATCCAGCTGGACAGTGGCACCATCGTCACAGGAAGGTCGACATGACCCGTGCACCTTGGAGGAGAACGACGCGACGACTGGTGACGCAACTTCATCGGAAAGGCGAAGTAAACATCGTGCGCCGAAAAAGGCAGATGGCGGACAAACACAGACCCACAATGGTACTGTCACGCCAAGAAGGGTAATGGCAGCGCAGAGGCAGAAAGATGGTGGGAGGCACATCGAACTCAAGGTTCTCGAGACGGAAACGACAGCGATGGCGGAAATGGAGGCCAATCAGCGTGCGCCGGGAAAGGGAGGCCAACACCAGTTGTCGGTAGTTGGCGAACATGACGACCAGTAAAACCCAACGGACAACAACGGTGACCAATGGGCTGGCGTGTCAGGTCAAGCAAAAGTCAGCACTGACAGCAACAGTGCTACCAAACAACAAACTGCAAGGATGGGCCACGGCACCACAGATACCAAACAGTGGACAATGCACGAAAGAAGGGGGAAGCAGGCAATGGGGATATGTACCTCGGATGGAAGGGGAGAGAATTTGCATGAGAAAGGAAAGATGGGAGCAGAAAGGACCGTTGGGGCGGTGGAGAAGGATGTTTTAAACACAGACAAGCCACGTGACCAAGAGGCAGAAAATACAAATGGGCTCATTTCTGCTATTCACACCCCCACCAAGCTAATAGACAAAAATATCAATAGCTCATCCACAAGTCCGAAGGGCCCAAATACCTCTTCCAAGGTGTATTACAGAAAACATGGGTGCAGCAAGCAATCTGTTTCAGTTCTAGAAGATGACATGGGCCAACAAATAACACCAACAACACCCAAAATGCAGGGGAATGTACACAAACTGGACAGGAACCATGAACAAACGGCTCATCAGCTCTCAACACGGATAGCAGCAATTGATGAAGCAAAGTTGGTCAACATTAACATTCAGGAGGCAGAAACACTATAGGACATAGCAAAAATATTAGGGGTTACAGAAGGGCAGTTTCAGAGGAATAATTTGCAGCAACTAATAATTGACATGGAGGACAGAGACACAAAAGAGGCTGCGCGATTGGGAAGTAAGAAAAGGACCCCATGAACATTATTTCATATAATGTTAGAGGGTTAGGGAGGGGGTCAAGTGGCCGGCAGTTAGAAGGTTGGTCAATAAACAACATGTAGACATGTTATGCATCCAGGAAACAAAAAAGGAAGTCATTGAAAGATCTATGTGTCAAGCTCTATGGGAAAATTCTGACGTTAGGTGGGAAGCACAGCCTTCTGTTAACTCCTCAGGTGGCATTTTGTGTGTTTGGAGTGCAAAATCATTTAAGTTGGAAAGGAAGATCAATGGGGTTGGCTTCATAATGTTGGTGGGGAAGTGGAGGCAGGAGACACAAACACTTTACATCATCAACATTTATTCACCGTGTGACATTCAAAGTAAAAGAGTGCTTTGGGATAATATTAAGCAATTGAAAAATCAGAATCCTGAGGGGTTATGGTGCATATTGGGGGATTTTAATAGCATAAGGACCCCTGTAGAGAGAGTTGGTGTTTGCAACAGGGGGGTGGAGGTTAACAATTCTAGGGAGTTTAATGATTGGATTGCAGAATTGGAGGTAGAGGAAGCGCCGTGGGTTGGAAGAAAGTTCACATGGATCAGGCCAAATGGAACAGCAAGGAGTAAATTGGATAGATTCCTGGTATCTCCGGAGTGGCTTACAAAATGGCCGGGAACATCTCAATACACACTGGATCGGAACTTCTCAGATCATTGCCCATTACTGCTTAGGTCCAAATATTTCGATTGGGGCCCAAAACCTTTTAGAATTCTTGATTGTTGGTTATCTGGCAACTCTTTTAAGAAAATTGTACGTGAGAGTTGGTCATCTAACTAGCACAGAGGATGGGGAGGGTATGTGCTAAAGCAAAAAATTAAATCTCTCAAGGACAGGCTCAAGGTGTGGAACAGAGATCAGTTTGGAGATGCTCTCAGGAAGTATAAGAGGATTGAGGAAGACTTAAACAAGATGGAAGAGGAATCAGTTGTTAGCCAGAAACAGATGCAACAGGATCTATGGGAAGCAGCTCAGGCTCATGAGTCACTGCTAAGATAGAAGGTCAGGTCTAGGTGGATTAAGGAAGGTGACTGTAATTCCAGATATTTTCATCTCCAAATTAATGCAAACTGCAGAAATAATGGCCTGCAAGGAGTGATGATTGATGGGGCCTGGAATGATGATCCGAAAATAGTTAAAGAGGAAGTCAGGAGGT
Source organism: Glycine soja (assembly GCF_004193775.1). Taxonomy (NCBI): domain Eukaryota; kingdom Viridiplantae; phylum Streptophyta; class Magnoliopsida; order Fabales; family Fabaceae; genus Glycine; species Glycine soja. The sequence goes on from NC_041013.1 coordinate 21,453,714, forward strand.
TCTTTATGCAACGCTTCCAAGAATCCCATTTTGACAGTCCCACATTGGATGGTATTCAATTTCAAACCATTGGAAGCCAACATAATGACATGCTGGTGGAGCATTTTCAGGAGGATGAGATCAAAAGGGCTGTGTGGAGTTGTGGGAGTGATAAAAGTCCAGGCCCAGATGGGCTTAATTTCAAGTTCATCAAGCAATTTTGGCAGCTTATCAAATCTGACTTTCTGCGGTTTCTGGATGAATTTTATGCCAATGGAATCTTTCCGAAGGGATCCAATGCATCTTTCATCGCCTTAATTCCTAAGGTTTTGGATCCACAAACACTGAATGAATACAAACCTATCTCACTAATAGGTTGCACATACAAGATAGTGGCTAAAATCTTGGCTAATAGATTGAAGAAGGTCATGCCTTTATTTATCCCTAAAAGGCAATCAGCATTTATAGAAGGAAGACATATGTTACATAGCGTGTTGATTGCAAATGAGACGATTGAAGAAGCCAAACGATGTCACAAGCCATGCATTGTATTCAAGGTTGACTATGAGAAGGCGTATAATTCAGTATCTTGGGAGTTCTTCATTTATATGATGAGTAGGATGGGATTTTGCAGCAAATGGATCAAATGGATGGAGGGGTGCCTAAAATCAGCATTTGTTTCAGTCTTGGTGAATGGTAGTCCCTCATCTGAGTTCTTTCCCCAAAAAGGTCTAAGACAAGGAGATCCACTATCTCCTCTTCTTTTAAACATTGTTGTAGAGGCACTAAATGGCCTCATGTCACAAGCTCTGGCACAAAGGCTATATAAGGGATTTTTAGTTGGCTCTAACAAGGTGGAAGTTAGTATCCTTATGCAGACGACACAATCTTCTTTGGGGAGGTAACAATGGAAAATGTTAAAGCAATTAAAGCAATGTTGAGGGCCTTTGAACTTGTATCGGGCCTCAAAATTAATTTTGTTAAGAGTCATTTTGGTGCTTTTGGGGTGCCAGATCAGTGGAAAATCATGGCAGCCAATTACCTCAATTGTAGTCTGATGTCCTTTCCGTTCACATACCTCGACGTTCCTATTGGTGTAAATCCAAGAAGAAGTCAGACATGGGACCCTATTATTAGAAAGTGTGAGAGAAAATTAGCGAGATGGAAGCAAAAACACTTGTCTTTTGGGGGAGAGTGACTCTCATAAAGTCAGTGCTAACATTCATTCTCATTTATTTTCTTTCTTTTTTCAGGGTTCCCAAAAAGTTGGTCAACAAGTTGGTGAGGTTACAGAGGAATTTCCTATGGGGCGGTGCGCAGGAGCAAAATAAAATAGCATGGGTCAAATGGGAATCGGTGTGCATGCGAAAAGAAGTCGGAGGTTTGGGAGTCAAAGATATTAATTCTTTCAACTTATCATTGTTGTGGAAATGGAAATGGAGTTTATTCCAGCATCAGGGGGAGCTGTGGGCCAGGGTACTAGAATCAAAATACGAGGGTTGGAGGAATCTAGATGATGCACCGAGAGTCAGTAGGGAATCAATATGATGGAGGGACTTAAAGTTGGTGACTCAACACCCGCAACATGGGCAGATATTGAACAATTCAACATTATGGAAGGTCGGTTGTGGGGACAAGTTCAAATTCTGGGAGGACAATTGGTTGGGTGGAGCAGGCTCTTTACTAGACAAGTATCCTAGGCTATATACCATTTCTTCTCAACAAAATCAAATTATACAGCACATGGGAACTGTCAAAGACTCAGGGTGGGAATGGGAGTTCAAGTGGAGGAGACCAATGTTTGATAATGAATTAGACATGGCCATATCATTTCTAAAAGATGTGGAGAGCCATAATATTCAGCAGCAAGAGAGAGATCAGTGGGTGTGGATGGCCGATTCCAATGGGCATTACTCAGTTAGAAGTGCCTATAATGTGCTGAGAGAGGATATAGCAGAAGAGATACAGGATGGAGCTTTTGAGGAAATGCGGAAGCTCAAGGTTCCAACAAAAATTGCTACATTTGCATGGAGATTATTCAGAGACAGGTTACCAACCAAGACAAATCTGCGAAAGAGGCAAATTGAGTTAGATGATTTTTTGTGTCCGTTTTGCATAGCTATGGAGGAGACTACAGGTCATTTGTTTTTTCATTGTAGTAAGATACTTCCGGTTTGGTGGGAATCATTATCCTGGGCGAATCGGGTGGGTGCCTTTCCGATTCATCCAAGACATCATTTCCTCCAACACATCCATGGAGGTTCGGAGGAATTTAAAGCTAACAGATGGAATTGGTGGTGGCTCGCATTGACATGGACAATTTGGAGGCACAGAAATAATATAGTATTCTCCCGTGATGCTTTTAATCCCAACAAAGTGTTCGATTATGCAGTGTTCTTGCTATGGACGTGGCTTCGACATATGGAGAAGGACTTTCATACTCACTACAATCAATGGTCTGCCAACATCAGGCCAGGCCTGCTAAGAAGATGAGGATACGAAATTATACTAAATATTTGTAACAGTTTTAGTAATGTTTTCAGCTTGGCTCAGTTGGTTCAGGTCAATCTTAAGTCTGACTTTGAACCAGCACTGATCCATATATTGTATCTTTTAGTATCTCTGGTACTCATTAATATACACCTATTATCTTTGCTGATAAAAAAAAAAAAAATTCAACTACAGAGCCAACATGTTTAACTATTATACCAATTACACTGTTCAAAATATATTCTTATTTGCATTAATATTTGACAATAATGTATGGAAGTCTTAGTCAAATCTGTTCTTTTCCAAAGAAAATAGAAGTATTAAAAGTTTAAATGCAAAGAAAGAAATTTGAAGGAATTCACACTCATTATATTCTTAAGACATAATGTGCAGAAACAAAATTGATGGAATTATATCACACTATTTTTTCAAATTAAAGGAAATTGGCATCAAAATACCAAGCAATATTAACACATAACATAGTTACTGACCTCCTGCTCAAGTTTAAACAGATGCCGATTAAAATGTTGTTGAATCCTCTCATTGGCATAATTTATATAAAACTGTTCAAAGCTGTTTTTCTGAAAAGTGATACAAGAAACTATCAGTACGTATACAACATTCTTTGAAGAATAAATAAATACATCAATACAAATTGCACACCTGGAAAGTCTGAAACCCATAAATATCTAGGATACTTATGGATTTCCCAGTATATTGTTTACCCACTTCAAGTGACTTGTTAACTTGTTCTACAAGCCAGTCAAACAAGCTTGCATAGATGAATTTTGCAATTGCATCTCTTCTTTCGATTGCCTGCACAAAGAATGTGAGAAAGATAAACATACATGAAAGTGCATCAAGTGAGAACATGAGAGGAGATAATCTTGATTCTTGACCAATGACCATACAACCAAAATGGATGGTTTTTAAGATTAGATTTAACTTAAATAAAACAATCTCAACCATCCATGTATGGCTGTATGGCCAAGATTAACTCCTTTCACTTCTCACACTCTCACTTAATATCCTTCCCCAACCACACATATATATTGAAAATAGAGCATTTTGAGTCAGAGAATAGAACAATGAAATGTTCAAATAATAAAATAATAAACACACCTGCCTCAATGTCAGATTTTTGGCAATAGTATCCTCGTCAGATTGAATTTTATGGCTACATAATGCTGTCATTAATTCCTGGGAACTGCAACCCATCAGCTGGGCAGTACTGGTTACAGCTGCAAAAAGAATTAGATAAATTAAATTACTCACAAGTTGTAAGTGAAATTTCATATATACCATCAAGAGTTAGTATTTCAGTCAGTCAAACTGAACTGCAAGAAATTCCCCTCTGACACAATAATATATATATATATATATATATATATATATATATATATATATATATATATATATATATATATATATATATATATAATTTCTGTACTTTATATGGCATTGCAAAGAAGCCAGGTGAATCTCAGTTTGCTTTGAGAACTCAATGACACTAAATTAGCATACACAAAACAGCGTAAGGTGGAAGTAGTCCCCAAAAGGCATGCTACTGCTATATACTCTATGAATCTTACCTTCATCATCAACAACCTCAATGTGATTTTCACTGTCTACTTGGAATGATATATTTCCCAGCCATAGTATTGCAGCGAGCATCTTAAAGATCATCTCTTGATCCTCTTTACAAATTTGAACAGTATCCAGGGCTTTCTAGGAAATTGCAGACGCCACAGGGGGGAAATGACATGAGATCTTAGGAGGTCAAAAAAAAAGTTAAAGAGTTTACTGTAAAGTAAACTAACTGTCAAGGGATATACCTTCAGCTGAGGAAAGTTTTTAGCATCATCGGCATCATCAATTGATGTGCAGTCACTCTGAACTAGATATTTATATTCACTGACTGCTCTAAGATTCAGTCTCTCTGAGAAAAAGAGAATGATTTTACATGAGTCAAAATATTTGCAAATTCAATTATGTTTGATCAAGAAAACACACTGCAAAGATAATGTAGCTTTAAAGGCAGAAATTGACACCAATTAATGTGCATTACAACTAAATCTCTATAAAAAATTAGTTTATAGAATTTAAAAAGGGCAGAAGAGATATACTGAAAACATTGCAAGGATCAACCTCTGCATTTACATTTTAAATAGATGGTCCCGAAACAGTTTCCAAAAACCGTGAAAAAAACTTGGATTTCTGACTTATTTTCAATAGTTACTTTTTTACAGAATATTCCAGTTGTATCTAAACAGAATAAAATCCAATGATGGGGGTTGTTCTTATGATATAAGCATGCCAACTGTCACTATGATAGCATAAGGGTAAGTAAAACTCAAAAAAAAAAAAAAAAGATAACATAAGTGGAGAACTTTTAGGATAAAAAATACTTCGATTCTTTCAGAAGAGTGGGCTTCTTCACTATGATAGTTGTCATTTCATTTCTTTTTTTTTTTTTTGAAACATGTTGTCATTTCATTTCAACACTAACACATACATAGAAAACAAATATGCCATAAAAAAAATGACTGATATAAAAGTCTACATGTATACAAACAAGTTGATAGCTTAGAAAATATACCTTTAAGATCAGAAGAAGATCCAGCACAAAGTTGATAAAATATGTGATATGATCTCTCACCATTGGCCAGTTGAACAACTCTAGACTGCTCACAATAGACAAGACTATTTCAGAAGTGACAAAAAACGAACATAAGAATTTCACTCTTAGCTTCAGATAAGGCATCACAAATTACCTTTTCCAACAATACTGTTCCAGTTAGCATATGGGTCGGCATATAACGAACACAGCCATGAAAACAAGCCAACTCAGTAATTGCAACAGAAATGGAGATCATAAAGAAGAACATTTGCAGTAACATATATAGTCTGAACAAGCTTACAGGTTTTAATTTTAGCCCCACATATTTTACCCATGGAGCTGAAATGAACTTCAATCAACTTTCCCTGCACCAAATTAAAAAGTATATCAATGAAACTGCTCAGCCTTTAAACCCGATCCAAAAAGGGCTGCATAGCCTTCAATAATAAAAGAATAGCAAGAATAAGTTTCATTATACTGGGGGGGAAGCATAGACTCACAAATCTGCTAGAGTTGTTATTCCTAGATGTTTTTGCATTCCCAAAAGCTTCTAGTATACGATTTATCTGAAGAAATTCATTTTCTATAGCACAACTGCCACCACCACCAAGAGCAGCTAAGTGTTGCAATGCAATTTTAGCTGTTTCTGTCTTCCCAGATCCACTCTCACCACTGCAAACAAATTTCTAACAATGATTATTAACAAGCACGCCAGTGATTATATCTTATTACTACTATGACAATCCAACACTATTGGTTCAGGAACATATATTAAGTGTCATGCACAAAACAGAGCCCATAAATGCAGTAAGTAGCTGACCTTATGATAATGGACTGATTTACTTCATCTGTAAGATACAGTAAGAAAAAGAAACCTTTATAAATGTCTCATTCAAGTACAACACAAAAATTGCAAAGGAGAGAGAAAGGGAGAATTTCATTCACCTCTTATCATCTTGTTATAAGCCACATCTGCCACAGCATAAACATGAAGACTATCAATAATTCTCTGCCTATAAGCTGAGACATAATCATTTCCATTTGTCTGAAGATCTTTGAAAGGATTGAGGGCAATTAAAATTGGCCCTGCTTTATTCTACACACACAGAAAGCACATGAGAGCATATAGATGATTACGTAAGTAAAAAAAAAGAATAATTCTGAACCCACTTGCAACACCTTCCTATTAAACTCTGACTTACTATATAAGGAAAGTGATGAGAATGAATTTTTTGTTTTCAAGACATTAAATGCATTTACTTTTTATTTAATAATTAATACTTCCTTTATATATTAGAAGGATTAATAGGAAGATATTGTAAGAGGATATAGCATTACTGAAAAGAAAAAGCGAGAGCACGCATACATACATAAATCATTCCTTGAGAATATCTCAACTTCAGATTGTGAAGAACCGATGGCTCGTTCAAATAACCAAGTTTAATAAGATCATCCACACCCTCTAAAACACCAGGATTCGCTGGTAGAATCTCTGATCTGACCACTTTAATAACCTGGAGAGCAAGTTAATGGAACAAACAGCCTGTCAGCTTGCAAGCTCATGATTACACATTATCTTCCAAAGCCAGAGTAAAAACTTACATTTCCATTTGAGAGTGAAATGGATGCTTCCTCTCCTGAAGTTGACTGTATTGTTCCTAGTTCCCACTGCCCTCTTGGTTGCCTACACCAAACACGAAGCTTCTGGGGAAACAACCAAAAACCGAAAGCAAATTTAACAGAAAAGCACATCACATACCATTAACAATGCAGCGCTCATTTCATAACTTTTACGTACACAAATAACCACACAAAAAAAAAATCTTCCAGGGTAAATTTTAAAAGGAAACTCAATGCATGTCAATCAAAAAACCGTCTAAAACAACCAAACAAAACAAAGGTATTGGGGAACAAGCAGCAGTTAATCAAAAACCAAAAGAGATAAAGGAAAATTCTCTAAGATAAAAACCATTGGTTTAACTTATTTTAGAGAAATAATCACTTTTTTTATCAAATTCTTCAAGTCTTTTAAAAGGTAAAAACTAAACAATTACTTTTCTAGAAATAATGTTTAGCCTTTCATGAAACATCATTTAGAGAAATAATCACTCATTTTGATCAACTTCTCCAGCTCTTAAAAAATTAACATTTACTTATCTAGAAACAACTGTATCTGGACATGCATTTAGCTTTTAATGCAACACCACACAAAAATTTAAAAACCAAGAATCAATCAATATTCTTCCCAATTTAATTACCAGTTACCTTTTTGATGAAATAAGAAATGTTATCATCATCATCCAATTCCCAAACCATCCCTGATGAATCACTGGAAGAGAGTGCCACATAAGGAGACTCCACATCCTTGTTCATCCTCTTTCTCTCAAAACAATTTCTTCTCCTTTTCTGCCCCAAGTCATTCTCCTTCAAGTCACTCTCCCCATTAGTACCGACTCCATTTTCGGGCGCGATGACGCGCTGGCTGCCGCCAACCCTGAAGTTGTTCGGCAGCGACCGCCGTGCCGGAGGAAGCCGTGCCCGCGAGGCCGGCCTCGCGGGCAACGCCGGTGGCGAGTCCTTCTTCTCCTCCTCCTCGTCCCTCCGGCGAAGGGAATCGAGCATCTCCTCTAGCGAGCTTCTCGCCAAGGAACATGGCGAAGCCGATAACACCATAATAAGTCACACCCCACCAATGAAAACCGCCGAAATTTTTCAACTATGCCCCAAAATTGGCGACCCAATTGAAAATTCACCACCCCCACTTCGAGTTTCGCCGCTGCATTGCCTAAAGCCGCGAAATTGAAGACGCCCTTTTGAGATTTCAGGCCCCAAACACTGCCTTATTGGTTAACCCGCCACAAACTGTTGCAAGAGATAAAAAAAAAAAAAAAAAGTTATATAAAACGATGAGAACTTCAAGGGTGGGTGAAAATCTGTTTCAATTTGAACCTCGTTGCATGAATCAATCAATGGCACTTGACAAATCGAAGAGGTGAAACATGGGTTTCAATAACTGAAACGTTAGTTACGAGGTTTGAACAGTGACAAGAAGTAGAAGAAAAAAGAGGAGGTTAAGGTATTGTGTTGTGTTTGTGAGAGAAACAAAGCTTTTAAGACAGAGAGAGAGAAAGAGGGAAGGACAAGGGATAACGAAAATCAGGAACAATTTGTGAAAATTGCTGTTGTCGATGTCGTTGTTGTACTGTTTTCTTCTTTTTTTCTGCTGAGTGGTTGTTCAATTCAAAAAAGAAAGAAAATGGTTTCATATAAATTTGTGTGATGTTATATTCCTCTGAAAAAATGAAATAAAATAAGATAAATTTGAAATTGAAATTGTGTTTTTTGTCGTGGTAGTAGGTGATGATGGTGTTCTGTTGTGTCCAGAAATTCAAATCTTTCAGGTGAGGGGTGAGAGGTGTCAAGTCAGTACTGAAACGTTCAGAAAACTGTTCGGATCTGATAGGGGAACGGATATTATTTTAGCCACGAATTAAAAAATGCATAAAAAATGGAAATGAAATTGTGAATATTATAAAGGGAAAAATAGAGTGGATGTGTTGGAGTGACTGGGGAGTAAATAAAGCTGACAGATGTATTGGGTAACTGAAATGAGCTGGAAATGGGTCAAATTACAAAACTAGGTCTACCTCTTTTTTTGTTATTACAAGTACTTTTAAAACAATCTTGACCCAAATCCTGATATTAAAATTTATTTCTATTTGTGATTAACTTTTTTTGAAAACTCAAATCATGTGATTGATATATACTGCCATGTTCACTCGTGTTATTTTGTTTTTTTCCTAATATAATTATATAGTACTTCATTATAAATTTAATTACATTTTTTTATCTTTAGATATCATAACTGTAAAATTCTTATCTCCCAAGTTTTAACTGTGAAAATTAAACCATTAGAATATTATAATTGTATTTTTTATTTGAATCTTTTATTAAATTTTTAATGAATTTTTTTAATATGACACTAGACTTGTTGGAGATATAATAACTAATATATTATCTAATATATGCTAGTAAAAATAAAAATATATAGGATAAACGGCTTAATAAGAACCTATAATTTAACCTACATCAAGGTTAGGTTAGGTCTTTTTTAAAAAATAGGTTAGGTCAAGACTTTTAATAGAGTCTATTTAGTTAAACATGTCAAATATTAAATCATTCAAAAAAAAAATTAGGTCTAACAGAATAACCTATCTAAAAAATTATAAATAATTATTCATTATTAATCTTATGATTATATTAAATTTGTTATAATTTATTAAAATCTTACATTTATTTATTTTTTTAAATGTCAATCATGTTGATCTACATAACAAGTCAAGTTAAAGTTTATAATTAAGTTTATTGAAAAATAAATTTATGTCTTATTGCAAAATATATTTTTATATAAGATCATGAATGTTATATTAAACCTTAAAAATATATTTTATATCAATAAATTAAATTTGATTCTTATAAAGTCCCTCATACATAATTTGTTTTATCTCTACTTTAATCTTAAATTTTTCACAAATTAGACTCTTAAAAAGACTTGTAAGTCAAGTCAAACTTTTATGTAAGTCGGGTCTGAACCTTAAAAAAGTCTTTGACGGGAAATAGATCAAGTCTAGGCCATGTACTTTTAATCCAGGTCATACTCAAACCTAACAAAACTTAGCTCGGTTCGGCCTATTTTCACTCATGAACACCAAGTTTAATTATATTTTTGACCCCTTAAATTTTGTAATCATGAGAGACCAAAAGTACAAATAAGTTATGTTAGTATATTTATTAGGTAGCACATTTGTTGTAACTATCATCATCTAATGTTATGTCAACAAAATTTGTTAAAAAAATAAACAAAATATTAACAAAAGAATAAAAATTGTACAATAATAATGCTTGTAGGATAGATGTCCACAATTCAAACATAGGGATCAACATGGAATAATGGCAACCTAAGAAAGAAAAAGTACAATACAAATTGTTCCAGTTTAATTAATAATTTGAATTTTTAACAAATAAGTGCGTTAAATGCTCAAGAAAAAAAAAATTTGACGTTATAATTCATAATAAATTATTCGACTCAAATATAATTATCTTGTGTCATGTGTAAAAAAAAAAAGTCCCTAAAAAATGGATAAAAAAGTTATGGTTGGTAAAAAAAATTAGATAGGGAAACAAATATTTTTTAGTGTACTATTTATGTTTTATTTTAAATGTGTAATAATTTTATGATTTATCTTCAAATAAATAATAAGTATTTATATATACTAAAATTATAGTGTACGTGATGTTGCCGTTTAATTAGTTTAACTGACGAGATTAATCATTCTTTTGATCGAACTCGTTAAGATTCAATGGCCCATATATATCTAGTACAAAATCACTGTATTTTGTATAAGTTATTAGTGGATGCAGCAATCAGCATAGAATAAATAAATAGTAAATCTAATCAACATGTACGAGAATGTCATTTCCTTCCTCTCCTACCGATAATGATTTCAAGTTTCACTTAGACGGCAAGTGAAGCTATACATACCTTGCCAGTAGCCAAGGATGTAGAATATTAGAACATAAATAATAAAAGAATATTTGTCCAGTTAAAAAAAAAACACGCGAAGAAGATAGTCGAATTAACAAATTTAATAGGAAATAGAAGCTCAAATAAGACAATTTTTTTTATTAATCCTTTATCATAATGTTTAGTGAATGTTTATTTTTTTTAGAGAAATCATTATTCAAAAAAGTCCCTTAAAATTATCATATATATATATATATATATATATATATATATATATTGTAATAAGTAATTTAAATACATAAGATATATCTTATATAAATATGAATCGGTTTAATTTACTAATAATTATGATGAGGGATAGAACAAATATTTTTGTTTCATATTTGATTTGAAAATCAAATATACAAGCACATGATAAAATTTCTAATTTTTGTTGTTAAGAAAATTATGAGACAATTTTTTGTCTCATGTACAAACTATTAAAATGACACATATATCTTTATTTTTTTATCTCTTTAATAACAGAAAAAGTAATAGCTAATCAACATAATCATTTTAAAAAGAAAAAAATGGATTTTTTTTATTCTAATTTATTTTTTATTTCTATTAACACATTAAATTTGATATAAATTATATTAAAATAATTAATATTAAGTATTTTAGTAATTTTTATACTATTTTACTTATATTATTCATTATTCGTTAAATAATATGTAAAATGTAACTTATATCTTTATCCTGTATTGTTCTTCTTATTTTGTCTGATACTATGTTTTTAACAAATCAAATATTTCATTAAATTATAATTAAATATAACCATTTACTAATATCACCCTATGAACTTATTATAAATTTAATTTTTTATTTTTGAATGTGAATTTTTTTATTAATTTTCTTCTTTCTTATAACATACGATTTTATCATGAGTTAATATTTTTTTATATTTTTGAAAATCTTGAATCTTTAAATATTATATTTTTACATTAAGAAAATGTTTTTAAAATCTTATTTTTAATTATGTTTTAATTTCTCTATTTATTTGACTTTTTGTCTTCAATTTTCAACTACCTCGTTCTCTATCAAATCATTTTTTAAAATTTTCCCTTTTCTTCTAAATCTAAGTTACTTATATTTTGACTTATTTGTTTCAATTAGTTATTTATATACTTTAATATTTTTTCTTTTTAGTCATATTTTCTAATGTAGTTATCCATAGAGAGAATGAATAAGTGATCCAATTTCCAAAGAAGGACCGATATTTTGGCGTGGGGGTTATTGGTCCCTGCAATAATTGCAAACCATAAAATACTCGTCATGCTTGCATTATCCGGAAAAGGGTAAATTAGTTAATACATTTATATTGTAGACACTAATGCAGAACTTTACATGGAATACAAAGGATAACCATATGCCTTTGGTGGTCTTGTTGAAAATGACATGGCCGACAATTATATATCGTTTTAATTTTGTCCACTAACACTTAGTATTTCATTGAGGGCCACCCACATCATTAACTGAAACTTTGAACTTCATTTCATACTTGATATAAAGTACATTACAGCGTGTGCCAATTCATTTCAATCCCTTCATATCACTCATTTTCTCATTTATTCAAAATTTTAAATAATATGTGAAAGTTAAGTGATGGTGACCTTAGTATAGTAGAGGGAGTTTTGAATAATTCACGCAGTTGGCACTCTTGTCCATTTCTTATTAGGTTTTTGCATCTAAAATTTCATAAAGAACAACCTAATGAATTATCACCAAACATTCGAGATGGTTAATGAATTGAGATAGAATTATTTTAGTTTAATTAATTATCTTGACTTTAAATTTTTAAGTATTTAATAATATTAGAGTTGTCATAGTGAGTAATATTAGATCTTGAATTTAGCTCGATCCAGTAAGTCCGAATAGGTTAAACTATAAAAAGAATGAGATGTGAAATTCAAGGTCGAAGACCACAAGACTTACTTGGCCTGGCATTATTATTATATTTTAAAATTAATACAAACTAAAAAAGGCCAAATTAATCCAATAATTCAACATGTCATCAAGCTATACTGAACTAACAAAACGATACTTGATTCATCCCATTATATTTTTCATTCTAGATTATTTTATACCGATTAAGAAAAACTAATAAATAAATAAATAATAATATTATAAGAGATATAAATAAAATAAAAAATAATTAATATTATGATAAAAAACAAACAATCATTTTAAATAATTATTTTTTCTTTTTACAAAAATTATTACAAGACATAAGAAATAACAGAAGAAATTTGAACAAAGCCGAACCAACTCATTTTTTGGCAGTTTGACCTTTGAAGATAGACCAAGCCAACTTATTTGACAACTCTATTAAATATTAAAAAGAAATCATATTATTTTTATTTTATTTGAACAAAATTATCTTAAAATAGTCTTTTTTTTATTCAGAAAAGTTTAAATTAGGGGTAGATATGCTCCCTCTCAGAAGGTTAAAAAAAACGAATAATCTCATTCATAATTTTTACTAAATTCCTACAGAAAAAGTCAAGATTTATACTATATTTTACATATGCTCCGTTACAAGTTTAGAGCATACCATTATATATAGTCTCTCTATATATTTTTTGTAATCTTTCATGCTTTAAAAAATAATTAATACAAGAACAGATTTACATATCTTTATTTCTAGAAGGGTGTGTCTAATTTCAAAGTTCACTACTCTTACTATATAGATAAATAAAGAAATGGTCTATTTGGTCTTTTTTTTTTTTTACTTTAGTTTTTATCTTTTAAAAGTTTATTTCAGTCTTTTATATTTTTAAAATGATTCAATTTAATCTTTTTTATTATAGAAGTTAACTTCAACTTCAATGTTAAAAAAAAATCAAGTGGCCATTCTTCTCTCCACCTTCTTAGACTCAAGAATACACAACAAAATCTTCAAACCCAGAACACTAATGACACCCTAAATTCAAATGATTCAACAATAACAATCATCAACATGAATCTCCAAATTGGATAAACACTCAAAATGTAGATAAAAATATGCAAGATATAAAAAGGGCAAATCTAAAAAACACATAATCTAAAAAATGAAACAGCAGATGAACATCCAAACAAAAAAATATAAGATCTAAAAATGCAACACTAGATGTACATCTAAAGATTAAAAAAACTCAAGATCTAAAAAATACAACACCAAATGCACAACTACTCTAATTCTCCTATCCTTGTTGACACTGATTCAACTCATCCCCCCCCCCCCCCCCCTCCCCCTAAAATGTTTGTTTATCAAAGGAGGATGCTACCCCATAGCGTGCAATGACGCAAAGGATGGTGAAGGAGAAGTGTTGCATGGAGGGTGAGATTGAGGGGTGTTGAGTTTGGAGCTTGCGGTATGGTTAGGAAAATTACAAAGCCTTGGAAAACTTGATATGAGAAAAAATGATGAGAGGTTTAAGAGAAAAAAAAATGAAGAGATCAATACAAGAAACAATTAACGATATTAGTTTTCAATCTAACATAAGTATAGTCAATTTGTACTTTTTAAATATAATAAATGATTAAATATAAAAATTTGAAAAGATAAAAGACCAAAATAAAAAAATAAAATAAAAAATCAAATATCTCATTTTGACAAAATAAAAGTGTCAATTCACTACTCCTTTGATCCTTTCACCAAATAAAGAAGCTACACTTCTAGGACGAAACACTGGTCCCACTCCCTCAGCACATCAATTTATTAAGCCAATAAAGAGATGGGCACCCAATCCACAGATCAATTCAATTCAAGCACATAAGTCAGAAATTGATACAGAACAAAGTAAGCAATGGCTCTGTTCTTCTTCCTTTACAGTTCTTATTTTGTTTCTCTTCACATATGTGGGTCTAATCCTCCAGCAACCGCACCAACCATGATCTGATTACCCTTGTATTTAATGTTTGTTCTTTTTACCGCTAACACTGCCTTGATTGTGAGTTATTTGCTAACTCATTGTGACCCCATTTTGCACAGTTTAGCGCACACCAAGTGCTATGATATTATTGCATAGTTAAGACAATAAGACTAATATTCCGGACAGTGGTGGTTGGAGGTTTTGATTTGAATTATTTTTTACATGTCTATCAATAAGATATGCACTTTTTAATAAAAAAATCACTTTATCCAATCAAAATGGGTACCTTTTTCCAATTAATTCTTTGGATGGTTGTTCTCCATAGCTATGCCGTTAGTTGATGCTGTTGTTTGACTAATTTGGAGGAATCTATGGTCTGGTTATAATGCCTTCTGGGAAATATTAATTAAAGTTACACATAAAGGCAGGGTATGATATCCCTTTATAGTCGTGACTGGTGAGATGAATGAATTTAATTAAAGATGGTGTAAGTATGTTTACGTGTGATCTTAAAATAAATTATACAAACGTGTATTATATATTATCTAATCATAAAATTTCTTATGGATTACATAATCATATCAATCAATCAAATTTAGAATTTTATTTTGCAATTCAAATATAAGAACCTAATAATAAATTTTATATTTAATTTTTTAATTTAATAATTTATTAAAAACCATTTTATCCGTAATCTATCTAATTCAGTCTCTAATTTTCTAATTCTGAATCCCGTAGCCTTCGTGAGTCCCCTCATCCACTGTTACCCTACCACAAACGACGTGCCTCCGATCTCGCCACCGACGACGATCCACGACAATGACAAATTGTTAAACTGCAAAATTGTCCTTCATGGATTTGTTGCACCGAATCCTCACAAGAAGAAAGAGATCATGGAGGATCTTCAGGACTTCACCAACGAACGATCTTTTTACCAATAAAACCGGAAGGGCTTGGAAGATGCTACCTTCTGTGTTGGCCCTCCAAGGACTAGTAAATCCAACATGATTGCAACTATGGCCAATTACCTCGGCTATGATATTTACGATTTGGAGTTGATTGAGGTACATAACAACTCTGAACTCAGAAAGCTTAATACAAGACTAAATATCTACACCAAAATTTACAAAGTTCAGCATTAAAGTCACAAATTTGTAAAAAAATAAAAATAAAGATATATATAGTATATACAACTTCCAGGCCTCATGTAGTATGTATGCGAATGTTCCTCTACAAAGAAAGATTATCTTTATAATCAAATATGCCAAACTACGATCAACCATCATCTTTCCTAATTAATCAATCAACTATACAACGAAATCAATTTCAAAATTAATCCATCTACACGAACTGAAACAAGGCAAGTGACAATTTTTTACACAATAATGAATCAAACTAATATACACCAATTAATCCTCTACAAAGAAAGACTATCTCCATGATCTCTTTCTTCTTGTGAGGGTCCAACGCAGCAAATCCATGAAGGACAATTTTACAGTTTAACAATGTGTCGATGCCGTGGACCGTTGTCGGTGGCGAGGTAGGAGACACATCGTTGGTGGCAAGGTAATAGTGAGTGAGGGGACTCACGAAGTTTACAAGATTCAGAATTAGAAAATTAGTGATTGAATTAGGAAGACAAGGGATAAAGTGATCTTTTAAAAAAGCATTAAATTAAAAATCAAAATAAAAAATAATATATAAAATTTTCTATAAGATTCCCAGGTTTGAATTGTAAAAAAAAATCAAATTTGATTGGTTGATATGATTATGTAATTTACATTGTTTTTTTATTAACCGACATTAAACAAACGTTGTAAAAACTCATTTTTCTAGTAGTGATTAATAGATATGAATTTATCAGATGGGTTGAACCAAATCAATAAATAATAGGTTAATTAAGTTTTTACACTACTACAAAACGCAGTTTCTACATTGGTGGAAAACGATATTCTACATCGGTGGTTGACCGATGTAGAATAAAATGTCGTTGAAAGTTAAAAGTTTCAACATCGGTCCTAAAATGATTGTTGTAGAAAGACAATATTTTCTACATCGTGCCTAACGTACCAATCGTCTTTGATAAGTAATTATTACAATGGTGCTATATTAACCACCGATGTAGAAATTAGACCTTCTACATCGGTGTCATATTCGTGAATGATGTAAAAAATAGGGTTTTCCAAATCGGTGCTCACTTAAGCACCGATGTAAAAATCTCTTATTTCTAAGATAGTGCTGACGTCAACATCGTCTTAGAAATAACAAATTTCTACATCGTTGCTTATGTCACCACCAATGTTAAATATCGAATAACCTACAATTAAAAGTTAGGTTAATTAATAATTATTATATTATCAATATTGCTAATAATCAATAAATATTATTATATAATATGAAAATCAATTTATAATAACAATATTACAATATTATTTACATTAGTACTAATAAAGAAATACTGCCTTTTCAAGTTCAATATATTTTCACCACCACATTGTCAATTCCCATGCACCTCAACAAAACATGAAAACCTTAAAACACCTAACTCGAAACTAGTATGTCAGTCACCAACATGATAAGCAGGAGTTTATTAGGTTTAGAGTTGCAGCAAAAAGTTTCAACTTTTTAAATGCCTTAAACAAAGACTTCATGAAGAACATGAGTGAGAAGGTGAAATTATTAACATAAAATAATTGACCTGTGATGTGAATATATAGCATATCTAAGATATATATATATATATATATATATATATATATATATATATATATATATATACATGTGCTGTAGCGCGAGCTATTCCATCCCACTTGTTATATGTACCCCTGCTATTCTTAGATCAATCACCATAATCCATCCTGCGGCCAACAAAATCAAGTTGTGTTATTGGTTCTAGAAACATGAAATGACACATAAAAGAGAAGGAATTAGCCAATACCCGACTACAAAAAATGCATATTCACTCATGTGATAGATATGCATCTTAGTATCATTGTTCTGCGGTATAATTTCCATAAATCCCTTATAAATTCCATTAGTGATTGATGTTTCTATGCGAGGTGATCATGTAAGAGGCTTGGTAGGACCTCTGGATTAATTTAAAGATTTTTCAGGCTTTCTATAATTTAAAGATTTTATGAAAAATCTTTAACTTATAGAAAGCTAATTAAAATTATAGAAATTATAGGACCTCTAGATTAATTTAATCTAAAAAATGTGTTACCAACACTTCTACCATATAATTGTGGTAATGGATAGAAGAAGAATAAGCGTGTTTGAACCAAATATATATGTATGGCGTAGGAAATATGACAAAATAATAAATTAATCCCTTGGATAAAAAGAAAGAAAAAAAAAGTGAAAGGGATCTGGAAGTGCATGTGAAGTGAAGTGAAGTGAAGGAGAGTTGGTTTTGGTGATTTGGCTAGTAGACAAGCACCTTTGCCTTAGTCAAACCACTTGAGTTAACCTAAACCCAAAACCCATTAGAGATCAAGTGTGCAGGTCCATCACACTTCACTTTCCAATGAAAACCACATCCCACATGATCTTGCTCTAGGAAATTGAAAGATCAAAATATCTCTTCACCAATTTACCTCATTTTCCAGCCCCCCCCCCCCTCCCCCTCTTCTCCCACTCCACTCCAAACACATATATTCTCTCTCTTGTTGACCCCACACCACTAGCCTCCTCACCTAAACTTAGTGTAAATATTAATTATTGGCCAACAAGTGTCAACCTTTGATTGATACACGCACATCCAGTCATGGCCCCATCAAAAGGTTCGAAGCTTTTGCTTGCTAAGGAGTTCCCATCATTCACTGTGCCATGTGTCCACTCATATGAGCATACCAACCTTCCATTCCTAACCTAACACTACTATTGTCTATTGAATTCACAATAGGAAAGAAAAGGGTATTGTGTGAGGTCAGGGAGTGAGCCAGTGAGTGAGGGACCCTAAATTATGGATCAACTGCTAAAATTTCCCTTGAAAGTCACAACTTTCTCAAATGTATCATCCTAGCCAGGCACCCCCATCATCATCTCATGAAATATCGACAAATTAAAAAAATGTTTCAAAGTGAAATTAACAAAAGCTAATTTATGCAGTAATTATTACTTTTGTAACTGCCTAGATGAAATTATCAGAAGGCAAAGCAACATTTTCCAAGTATAACTGAAAGTAAGGAATACAGACATTCAATGAAATTTAAATGGGATCGCTAAGCAACAATTCGTCCCTACACCTTAGAAATAAAAGTTGGCCTCTATCTTAAGGGGATATATTGGATTGAGATTTTAAAAGACTTTTATAGCATAAAAATTGGATTGTGAATATTGGATTCAAACACATAATGTAGCAAGTAGATACAATAGAATAATGAGGCGTCTAATATTCATACCTCCAATAATGCTAATAGGCAAACCAACCCAAAAACTAATAGTACAAATAGCCAATATCACTAGTCATGGTGCTCACTAATATGTAGTTGTCTCAAAAAGAACAGAGCAAAGAAGCCTCCAGCCACAGCCAAACCAAAAACTTGGTCACTTTGGACTCCGTAGAAAAGTCCTTGTGTTCAAGGAAAGCTTCCCCAAATGCCTCTAAAAAATATTAGGAATTTTGACATTAAATAAGCAATTAAATTAAATATAACTTGCATTATTTCACAATCATCAAGTAAATAGTAAATTACCTATAAACTGCGTCATACATAATAGCAATTAAATTAAAAATTAGTGTAATTGGAAACCATATTTCTACTACTTATTCTTGTATTGATCACTCATGTTGGTTTTACAGGTTTTTTTTATTCTCTTTCACTTTTGGATTTTCATTCCTATCTATTGTTGAAATTGTTTAAGTCATGCAATTTCCAATTTAAGTTGTTTTTTTTGTAGTTTTTTACATCTAAACAATCATAAGTCACTTCAGGGGGTGACTTTTGATGGAAATACTAAAAATATAAGTTGCTAACTCAAACAAGTGATCCTTTTTCAACAGCTACTTTCAAGTGGGGTATATAAATTGTAATCAACAGAGGTTTGGAGCAAAGATGGTACTAGAGAAAGGCTATACACCAAGTCAAGTCATGAGTATATTTCTGGCACTATTTTATGCCTCCATGTAAGTTAGTTTCTACTTTAACAACTATTTTTGGGATTCATCCATCATATCTTACAAGGACCTGAAGTTCTTCCTCTAGTAGTATCACATTCACCTCCCGAAGTCTCATTCCTTCTCCTTATTTATCTTAACAAGCCTAAAATCCTAGAGTTAGTCCTAGGGACTCTAGTAGCCATAGTAACTGGGGCAATACTACCCCTTATGGGGTTTCTTATCTCCAACATGATAAATACTTTCCTTGAGCCTACAGATGAACTTCGTAAAGACTCAAAGTTTTGGGCATTAATGTTTATTGCCCTTGGTGTAGCTGGCACCATATTTCATCCAATAAGGTCATACTTTTTTGCTGTAGCTGGCTCTAAGTTGATAAAAAGGATTGGGCTGATGTGTTACAAGAAAATTATTCACATGGAAGTAGGCTGGTTTGACAAAGCTGGGATAAGAAGTGAGATATACAAGTTGCGGGTGATATATGTGCAAAATTAAATGGGCTAGCTACTACGATAAGAAGTGACATATACAATTTTTTTTCTCTAAAAAGAACTGTTACTATTTTTTATAAAAAAAATAAAGATTGACACATGAATTTTTCAACTAACCCATAAAATAAAAATTTGTGAGATATATAATTTTATTATTTTTAATAAATTTCAATTAATAAAACATTATATTTAAAAGAGTGTGTAAAGAAAGAGTATAACATTTATGTTTCTCATCTAACCTTTTCTTTAATCAATGGCAAAAAATTGTTAATATGTAACCATTACTCACTCCTTTGACCTTAAAACAGGGCCCCCCTCAACATCATGCTTTTCAAACTTGTGAGTGGGACCTGAAACAAGAATAATTTACAACACTTAACAAAGGATTACTCTTGCCTATGGTAAAAGCAAAAGCAATATATTCGTTAGTTAGGAAACAAAAATATAAACCAAAAGCAAATAAATTTAGGAAAAAAACTCAGCTGCAGCAATATAGCCAAATGACCCAATCAAAACTGACATGGTGTTAAGTTCCCCTGACTTGATTAACATCTTAGCAAGTCCAAAAAGAATGGTGGTATACCTGTTGGAAAGGGAGCAAAGGATTTGGCACAACCCTCTTTGATGACTTGTAGATCATTAGTGATGATGACCGCAAATCCATCAACTGTAATACCACTTACAGAGAAACATGTTTATGACCGCATATCCATCAGTTGCAATACCACTTACAGAGAATACGACACACACAAATATTATATTCGTTCACCAACAAGCTTGGACTATATCCATTATTATACTTGGACACAAAAAAATTATAAAATTAAGACACAAACCAAGTTTACTATAGAAGCTACTTGTCAAGACTAGATTGTAAATATTCAAATTCTGCTTTGTTCTAGTATCAAGTTTTCTTCATATTTAGAACCAGTTTGTTACACCTGCATATGTATGAGTCTCGCTTGTTTCTTCATGTTTTAAAATGAGTTATGTATATAATTATATATTTAGAAATAAAAATAATTTTAAACCTTCTTTTGTTTGAAATTTTCTTTTGTTTAAAATTAATTAACTAAAATATTATATTTAACTCAAAATGAATATTTTTTTCTTTTTTAAACCTTAATACCACATTTTATTAAATACATTATTTTTTATAAACATTTTTTTTCAAAAAAAGGTATTCTTTTAGAGTACTATTCTTAGCCTTTCCAAACTGCTATTCAACTCAATATTTTTGCCTCTGTAAGATTGCACCAAGTATCCTTACCTCTTCAGGTTAGTATTCTCACATCTCCAAGACCTCTCTAAGTATTCTCTCTCATATCTTTAGTGCATTGTAGAATGTAGTTACAATAATGATCAAGTAGCTGAAAGATTAATCATAAGTCATAACATATAGTCAATGAGAAGAAAAGATGCATCCTCAGCCACCATAAATATTATGACTATTTATTAGTCACGTGGCAATTATACAGTCTATAAGATCAGCAAGCAAAATATCACATTTGATTCACATGAATGAAAAATGAATAAGATTACTCCTATTGCATTATCAGACATAGTAGCTCAAAGGTTAATCGGAAAACATAAACAAAATTCTATCAGGCCATCAAACATATATATACAAATTTAACGAGAGGACAAGATGCATAGTTGTTGAGAGTATATGGGACCAGGAAATGGCAGAATCAGAAGAAAATGAGCAGACATTTTTTCAATATAACAGTCAATGGAAAGTACAAGCCCTCGAAGGGACACATAATACACAAGTTATAAACTATAGGACAACTTAATTACACTACATATTTCTCAATTCTATTTTACAAAACCACATCAATCCTCCCATGATATCCAGGCACAAGAGGCACACCTACAACTCCCATTATTCTCTTAGATGCACTGCCACAATCCATACCAAAAAAAAGATTGATAATCTAAAGACGCATTCATAATGAATTATGAAACTTACCTGTATGATACCTCTTGTCACCCATATCTTGAATAGCAGAGACGTAGGAGGCCCTATAAACGTGAGACCATTGTCCTCACAAAGTTTGGTGAAGTCAACACTCTCTGACAAGTATCCATATCCACGGTGAATAGCCTAATAACACAAACGACACATGTCAACATTCGATTAATCGAAACGAAAGTCGAAAGACAAAAAATGAAAAGCAGAGGGAGTGAAGTGAAGAAGAGTTTACCTGAGCGCTGGAGTGAATTGCGGAGTCGACGATGGAGGCTTCGTTCAAGTAACTAAGCCGTGTCGGTGGCGGTCTGATTCGGATGGCCTTATCGGCAGACGCCACATGGAGCGAGTCCCTATCGGCGTCGCTGTAAATGGGGGTTGCGATTGGCCACAGAACATTTTAGGGATTTCATGATATGCTTTGAGATTTTTTTATTAGGGAAAACACGAGCTAGGGTAGTGCAGTTCAACGTCGGTGTTAATTAAACCCGTTGTTGTCATGCGCAGATGACATCGTTCTTAATAAAAATGTCATTGAAATAAATCTCCTATTTACTAAAATGTCACCGAGTCTAAAATAATGTCATTTTTGGAACACCGTAGTTGAAGGCACGTTGTAGAATAACATATTTGTAGTGGTGTTAGTTTCTCAATTTTGTCATATTATAATTTTTTGTCCCTCAAAATAATAACGAGAAATCAATGAATGACTAAAAGTTGTCAAAAATATTTTGAGGGACAAAAAATTATAATATGACAAAATTGAGAAACTAAAAACTTAATTAACCTATTATTTATTGATTTGGTTCAACCCACCTGATCAATTCAATATCCATTAATCACTACTAGAAAAATGAGTTTTTACGACATTGGTTTAATGTCGGTTAATAAAAAACCGTCTTAGAAAGAAACATGATGAGATTTTTGTAAATAAATACAACCATTCTACAACGGTTTTGCGAAAACCATCTTAGAATGGTTTCCATTCCACGACGGTTTTTTGAAAACCGTCTTAGAAGGTTGATCGTGTTTCTTTCTAAATCGTCTTAGAAGTTTGTCTGTTATTTTCAATATATTTGAATATGTGTCCCTCTAGCTACTCTCTCGTGTTCTCTAGCGAGAATATGTATTCTCACTCTCCAAAGATCAAACCCTAAACAAACTTTGAAGCCCTCTTTCTCCCTCCCACTGTCTTCGTCGTTTCTATAGTGGCAAAGTTGAAACTCTCAGAGAGCTGCAATTTGACTTGCATAGAGCACATAGAGCACTCCCACATCTGAGGCCTTGGCCTCGACTCCTCCCTGGAGCTGCTTATCATCTTGGACAACATGGTTAGGCCAACCGCCGCCCACAGATCCTCCCAAATGATCAAAGAAGGCAAAATCGCCGACCATGTAGTCCTCCTGGCCGGTTAGCACGACACCGGCAAGACTGCCACCACCATAGGCATGACTAAGTCCTCGGCCTGGAAAGCTCCTTCGCCATGATCGCAAGCTAACACAGCCTAGTCTTTCCCCTCAGCTCCAACAACGACTTCTATAGATATAAACCCCAGTGAGTCACACACTGTGACTCAGATATAAACCCTATTGATCGATATTCTGGCCTTCACAATTTGTCTCTTCTCTGTAAGCATTTCTCCTCACTTCTTAAATTTGGTTACCTAAACCTTGTTCCGGGGTTCTAAGTTTTCATTTTTTCAACACAATTGCATGCTTCTAAATTCAGCGGCTCGATTATTGCTCAATTTTGATTGTTTCGTTACTTTCGTCGTGTATGTTACAATCATCAAGCATAGCTTGCAATATCAGTGATGTAGCCGTAACTGTTTAGATTTTTCTTTTTTTTCCTGGGACTTGGCCGAGTTGTGTTCATTCATTTGCAAGATAAGTCGAAGATTTGCAAAAAAGAAAAAAAAGTTTGCACCAGTGGTGTAAGAGTAACTCTTAGACTGAAATAATGAAGTGCAATGTGACATAAGATGTTGTTCGTAATTTGTGATGTCATTTCACATGTGCATGCACTTGTAATGGATTTCAATTATATTAGATTAGAGGATAAATTGAAGTCTTCCTATTGGTTGACATTTCTAATGTGTATTATTGTATTTGGGTAGGTTTTTTTGTTATTTAGTTATGGTTCCAAAGCATGAAAGTGTCGAGAAAACTCGCATTTTGTTGAAATAATTCTATAAAAGTGGTGAAATGGTGTGACCATTTCTATGAACTGAATACGTCTAAGTTCTAACTCAAAGTTATGTTTGTATTAATGTTCTTCTGTTTTTCTGGCATTGTACTAGGTTATCTATTTCCACTAGTTGGCCAAGATGTTCTTGCTCTTCTTCACATTTTTTTATGCATTGTATACAGGTTATAAAGTATGAGAGTATTATTCACGAGTTTGATCCTTATTTCAACTATAGAGTCACTCAAGTGAGCACTATTTGGAATGGAACCATTTTGCACCTATTAGTCTTACTATTGGGATGGTGGAGGAGTCTCTTATGCTGGTTAATGACTATAGGAAAATGGAATTTTTTTCAAGGCTGTAACATTTGTTAAATTTTACTCTGTTAATCTCAATGCCATAAAAATTCACAAATGATTACACAACTTTGTTGGTTTCAGTTTTTGACAAAGAATGGGATATATGATTTATGAAATTGGTTTGATGATCGAACTTGGCAAGTTGATGGTGTTTATCGTTAATCATATTTCGATGCATGTACTCCTGTGCATAGTAATTGGTCGCTATTCTTCTCGATTGTACATTGCATATGAACCTCTTGTAAGTATATGTTTTAGTCATACAATTATGTTAAAGTTTAAATTAAAACATTTGCCTCTTTCGATTGGAAAGTTGAAATGCCCGTAGTACATAACTTGGGCTTGATATGATAAGCTGTAATTTGAAATGCACATGACATAATTTTTTAAATGCAAGTTGTATTGCGAACATTGTTGGTTGCCTTGGTGCATGTGATTGGGTTTAATGCTGTAATGACATTAGAGCATTTTGCATCATTTGCGGTGAGTTTCCCTCTTGTTTTTTAATTAAGTTGAACTTTCCTTAAAATTAAGTGACCAAGAGCAAGTTTTAGCCTAATATTATTATTGCATACATTTTCTTGTGAAAGCTTTATTTTTAGTGGAATTGTTATAAGAACATAACTATGATAATAATAAAATAGTTAACTGAATATTCTTTGTTTAACTTTTGTTTTTATGGAGGGAGAAATTATGTCTTGATATGTCAATATAGAATTTAAATAGCCCTTTAGCAAGTCAGTATAATGAAAATATGCTAATGAACTTAGAAGTTGATATCTTTTGTTGAGATAATCAAAATTTTTGCAAAAGATCAATGCACATTATAAAACACTTTGTTAAGTAAATAAAATTATGCTTTTATATCATGGTTAACTTTCAAACTAAGACAGTTGGATAACCATCGTAGAAAGTGAACACTTTTCACGACTGTGACTTCAAAGACAATTTTGAAACCGTCATGGAATACGTTTTGGAATCAGCGTTAAAAGTTTTTATTTTAATAGTGAATATAGCTAAATTAGTACTGTAAAAAATATATAGGTTTAATTACCCATTTAGTTCCTATAATTCCAAACTTATCCATTTTAATTCTTATAGTTAATAAGTGATTTTTTTAGTCCATGTAGTTTACTTTTTAATTTTTAATAGGTCCCTACCGTTAAAATTATTTAGCATCGTTAAATTATTGTTGCCAAGACCGCACCTCGCACCATCGACGACCCCTGACCTCTTCACTCCCTTCCACTTCTCCTCCGTCGATGGGAAAACCTCGTGCGCCGCCGTCGATGGTGACCTAATGATGAACAATCCGACAACAGCTGCCATCACGCACGTCCTCCACAACAAGGGCGATTTCCAGTCAGTGAATGGTGCAGAGGAAACTATAGGAACTAAAATTGAGAATTAAAAATTAAATTACAAGGTAAATTAACGAAATGAGTAATTAAACCAAATATATAATACTAAATTAGTCAATTTAATAGAAATTTAAAATTTAACCAATTAAGAAGATTTTAAAAGTCTTTTGAAATTTTTAATTATTTCATCTAATTTTCTTTTTTGACTACAAAAGCCTCAAGGTCACGTATGCAAAGTTTATGAAGTTTGACTCTAACCTAAGTTATCATTGATCGTTATCATAGCTACACGATGCGCATATGGTGGTCAATATTAATATATTACGCGATTGGTGCCATGTACGATTAACAAAAAAGAGTGCCAACCACTGTTCATGACGATGCACCCTTGGCTGCATACCGTCACCATACACTAAAAATAGTTTGTCTAGAAAAGGACGATGTAACATTATTAATCCGGTAATTAATTAACTTCAATCACCAAATCCAAAGAAAACTTAGTATTATAGCCATAATCATCACCCATCCAATCCAAATGTGATAAAATTAATGATCACCCACGCACCACGAGTCCAAATCATCAAATTATGTCCTTGGTTACATACACAGATACGTGGATAATTATTAGATCACTTTTAGGTTTATTTTCTTATTACTATCTGGCATATTATTTCACTCATCACAGGATCGTGATGCATGAACCATCTTGCAAAAGGAAAAAAGTTTTTTTTTTTTTTTAAATAAAAAAGAATATCTCTCACCCACTGAAACCTGAAACCGAGAGGGAAACCAACATGCTGGGTTCGTATCTCGCTCTCATTGACTCATTGCATTATAAATTTTCCTTCTTTAATTCTTTTTATTTTTTTATTATAAAGTAAGTCTTGTCATGTGCTGAGATGCCTTCAATCATTGAACATCAAACCAGTAGATGAAATTTCTGACATGTTTATGAATTGTCTCGGAAAAAGATCATAATTCTTCCCCTTTAATTAGCACTTTAGCTAGCTTTTTTATTTTATTTAGATAATATTTAATAGTATGTAAATTAAGACGAAGATTTTAAATTAAAATAGAATATAAAAATATAAATTTCACCTTGTTTACTGTTTACTCATTTTTTGTTTTTTTCCTTCTATTAAAGTAGGATTAATCTCACTAGCTTATTGTTTTTTCATTGTGACTTTTTTTAATCATTGTCACGACGACTATGTGGGATGTTTAGGAAGAATGGGAATTGGTGTCCAGGTGGAACCACGTGCTCATTGTGTGATAGTCTGATAGGCTGCCAAACAACAGAACAACACAAAAGAAATATAAAAAAATTATAGTATATCCTCAAATACTATATTCTTATTAATTTTTCTAATAATTTATTAATAAAATATTAAATTAAAAATAAATACATTATTACCTTAAAATTAATCAAGATTTAATATTTCCATCATCTAGTATATAAAGTATGCAATTGATAACCATTCAAATTATAAATTTTGATAACAGTAAGGGTGAAGATAAATATTTATATATTTTTTGACAGAATACTGATTAGTTACCGTGTATATGGAGTGAGTGATCGACCCATTAGAGTCAGTTTCACAAATTTTTTATTAAAATGGATTTATTTTAAAACAAATTATTAGCATGAGTCTCTTTTGACTCAGAAAAAGATAGAATAGTTACTTTGACTTTGCTCTCTCTATATATAAATGTTTACTTAAAAATAAATGAGCTAGAGATCACGTAATAAAAAATCTAACGTTAGCTAGAGATCACGTAATAAAAAATCTAACATTTTGGCCGACATCAAATACTACATAGGAAATATATTTATATTTTAAATTTTAGAAAAATAACGTCAGAAAATGAAATGAAATTTCAAAAATAGTATTTGTATATTTAATTAAACACCTTTTTGTCTCACAAGATATCATTTTATAAATTTACTGCACAAATTGAATGCAATACAATGTAACTAATTTAATATAATATTATCTCACATTTAAATTTAGATAAATTAAAGATATATTTAGATTTAAGTCAATTATATATTTTTGGTAGAAATTACATATCATCTCTATGAAACAATTTTGTTAAAGTCAAGTAACACTCAAATTCGACATGACTTGTCAAGTTGAAATAATGTACGTGTTATAATAGTTGATTTGCGCATTTAGTGATTTAAGTCGAATAATTAGATTTTATTAAGTGCCAAAAAAATTAGATTCTTTTTGTATATAAAAATTTAAATGAGTTGGATACTTATTAAGAACAAGACATGTCTGAACACTAAAAAAGACACTTACAAAGTCAGTTATAAATTACCTACCATGTGATACTTACATATCTATTTATCACTAAAACACATTACTAATTCAGACAATTAAATTCGTTCTGTTGACTTTATTTTCGATTCCCCTAGTTGGCGGATGGTCATTATCATCTAATAATTGCATTTTTAATAAATTAATTGCATAATTTTTATGCCTTGTTGAGTTGAACTTAGTCAACCCATGATAGTGGCTGTCTTCTACACACTACTTAATTTTTAAAATTCACATAAAGCTTGTATGAATGTTAAAACGAGAATCTTACCAGCATATTAAGTTATTTAGTTAACAAATTACAATAAAGTCTTTTTAAAAGTTATTCAAATAAAATATATGAATTCATATACCGTTAAAAAAATCCCTTTTCAACTTGACTATATTCTGCTAAGGTAATTATTATTATTATTATTATTATTATTATTATTTAGAAATATAATTGTTGTTCTATTTTAAGGTTTTATTATAAATACATTTTTAATATACTTTCATATCAAGTCATATATTTTGAAAAATGTAAAATACTCATATAGAACTGAGCTCTAATTTTTTTAAAAAAAATATTTGGAGAGGAAATACTGTTTATTATTCAAATGAGACAAAAAAAGTTTACATCATAATGGGCCACCCTCTTTTACATGGGCCATCCTCTTCTATAGAGTATTTTTCCTTAGACATTGGAAAGAAAATAGGTAGGGTCTTGATAGAATCCTATAATACTCATTTTCATACTCATGTTTAAAAGTAATACTCACATTTAGTTTCATATATGCATGAGTAGCGATTTTAATTCTCATCTCCGTACCCACTTAGTGTCTATAGTCATATCCACACCTACGGCATATACTTTACTTATGTATAAGGTTAATAATAATAAATCAATAAAAATAATTTAATTAAAACAAACAAACATAACATTGATTCGTCCAAACTCAAGTCATAAATAAAAAAAATTACAAAAATAATCATCCAACATAGTGATCGTTAAAGTTAATGTTTTAATTACTTAAAAAAACTCTAATTAAAGGTTTAATGTTTTCTATTCTTTGATAGTGATATTGTTAAAATTATAGACTTGGAGTATTATCATAAAGTATAATTATATATTTTTCAAAAAAAAGTATATATATAATATAATATATATTCACTACTATTTTGTAACACACATATATATGGTATGTGCGGGACGAGGCGTAATGGGTTGGATACTATAGTACCTATACCTAGTTACACCCATACTCGTGTAAATTTGTAGGTGTATATTGTGAATATTTTTTAGTACCCATATGATTCAAGTACACTTTTTCATCCCAATCATCTATCTTATACAAACAAGACCTTGACGATGCTGACGTGGACGTGCCAGTGCTTACGTGTCGCAATATTACGCACCCTAATTCCAGTCCAAAAACGTCAATGTCACGTTGCATTTATTACTTTTTGTCTTTTGTGTTTATTTTCCTTCTGTTACCGATGCATGTATGTTTCCAAGAAAATTTATTTGCAATGAGCTGAAGTGACTGCTGGATTTGGGGTTAGACCGCCATTTCAAATTTCCTTCTGTGATGAGTATCCCATTTCCATTTCCCCCATTTTCATTTTCATCCTGTGACAACTCACCCTAACTGCACTTCTGTTTTCATTTTGGTCATGAATGAGAAACGAGAAACAAGTCGAGTACTACGTGTTATATTTGTTTTGATGTCGTTTTCAGTGGCTACATGTTTTTATTTTATTTTATGAGTTTTTGAAACATAAATGGTTAAATCTTTTTGTTGTGGTGCCTTCGTTTGTTTACTTTACAGTCTTTATCATTTTCTATACCAAGAGTTTCACGATTTCGTGATTTGTTTGTTGTAATGGTGCCTTATTTTTGTTTTGATGCCATTTTCACCTGAGTTCTGCATCATTGGCTACATGTTTTTTTTATGAGTTTTGGAAATAGAAATGGTTAAATCTTTTTGTTGTGGTGCCTTCATTTGTTTACTTTATCATCTTTTCATTTTCTATACCCTAATTGCACTTCTGTTACGTTTTTGGCCGAGAACGAGAAAGAAGCCGAGAACGAGAAAGAAGCCGAGTAATAGGTATCCCCCAACCCTAAGTATAGGTTCGTTTTTTATACCATAATTCGCAATTTCGTGATTTGTTTGTTGTAATGGTGCGATAATTTTGTTTTCATGCCATTTTCAGCTCAGAGCTGCATCATTGGCTACATGTTTTTTATATTTTAAGAGTTTCCGAAACAGAAATGGTTAAATATTTTTGTTGTTGTCTCAGAGAGTTTTTCTGAACAAAATTGTCTTATCCTCTCAAAATATTCCTTAGCCAAACACTTGCATATTCAATAAGGAATCTTGAGTGATCTTCACACTGTAATATCCTTCTCTTAAAGAGAGAAAATTCTTCTTCTTATTCAAAGAGAATTGTTCAAGAGACCGTGAGTCTCTTAAGTTGTAAGGATTTCTGAACAAAAGGGAATGGTGTCCCTGTGTGGTTCAGACTTTGTAAAAGACTTTTTACAAGATAGTGGAAATCTCAAGCGGGTTGCTTGGGGATTGGATGTAGGCATAGGGTGTGGCCGAACCAGTATAAAATCTGAGTTTGCATTCTCTCTTTTCTTAAACTTCTTTTATTTATTGTTGTTTATCTTTTGCTTTAAAGAAGTTTATTTTGATTTGTTTTTTTGAGTAATTCATATTAAGGATGTATTGTTAATCCGAAAAGAGAATTAAATTTTAATCAGGAATAGTTTTGTATCTTAATTCAACCCCCATTCTTAAGATAACTGAGGTCGCTTGTCTAACAAGTGGTATCAGAGCTTCATTCTTGTATAAAGTTTAGAAACTTCAAGAATAAAGGCCTCATCAATAGGCCTCCTATTTTTAATGGCATAGGTTACCATTATTGGAAAACCCGCATGCAAATTTTTACAGAGGCTATAGATCTGAATATCTGGTGTCGCAACCTACCCTTCGGCGAGAGGGTCACGCGAGACTCACGGGAGCGTCTTCCAAGAAAGGAAAATGCGCAGAGTCGCCACCAACGTTTATTTGAGGAGAACGTCGGAAAAACCAGAAAAGGTGCGGTCTACGAACTTTAAGTGTGAAAGGTTCGGGAGTTGTTTTTACGCACGGGGAAGGTATTAGCACCCCACGCGTTCGTCACAAGGGACGACAACCTTTAATCAAGTGTGCAAATATGACTTCAAAATGTTTTATTTTCCCTTTTTTATGTCTTTTTGTGTTTTAATGCTTTTTATGTTTTTTGTATTTTTTTATCTTTTTGTGGTCGACAAGGGTGTTTCCCTTGCTCCTACGTATCCTCAATTGCGATGAAGAAATCAGACCTATGTAGTTCTTTTAGAACTAAACATTGGTTAAGTTGTTTTGATCTTTTTCCACAAGATAGATTTTAACCGAACAAAAAATCATTTAAGGCGTTGGACCATTAAATGATCTTTTGATTCTTTTGAAAGGAGAGAAACATTAAGGCTTTGGACCATTAATGATCTCTTGATTGTGAAATTGGTTTTGAAAGGAGAGAAACGTTAAGACGTTGGACCATTAACAATCTCTTGGGGTGGTCGACAAAAGCGGGGATTTTGCTCCTACGTATCCTCAATTGCGATGCGGAAATTAGACCTACGTAGTTCTTGCAAAAGCGATGCGTTGATTTTATGCTTTTGAACGGTCCAAGTCAACTGATAAAAGCGAAGAGTACCATTTTAAGGCGTTGGACTTTAAAATGGTTTTAAGTGACTTTTGCAGACAAAACTTGATTTGTTAGTTGATTTTAGCCTTAGTTTCACTTTGGTTATTAGTCAATTAATTCAAGGAAACTTTCAAAGAAAAACATCCGATTGATTTTTTTGATTATTTTATTCAAAGATATTTTGATTATTTTTTTATATTTTTTTTCAAGATATTTTGATTATTATATTATTATTTTGTTTTTTTTTGTTTAACCGTGAACGATCGGTTAGATTTTACTTTAACAGTGATTAAACGACATTACAACACAAATGATCGGTTGAAATTTATTTTATCATTTATTAGGCGAGATAATGACTTAAATAAACGGTTAAAGCATGTTAAAAACGAAAGAAAATAAAATCAAAAGTGAACGAGATGAAGATGAAAGCAAACAAAAAAGGAAATGAATTGAAAGTCTCGGATTCGAACACTTATCGGTTGAAGAACGAAGAACGAATGAAGAATGGACAAAGAAAAGTGAAGAACGGAGGAAAATCATCACAAATTTGTTCACAGAAATGTCTTGGAAGCATTACGGAAGCACTTCGACATGATTTTTCTTCACAGAAACGTGTTTTTTTTTATCCAAAATAGCCAAAATGCATAACCTAGGGGTCATGAAAATTTGAAACACCTCCCTCCCCTATTTATTGGGAAAAAGGGAGGTGCTTGCTGCCCAGAGGCTTCTTGAGGAAGATTTCTAAGTGCACCCCAATTACTAAGTTCACCCCCCTTTTCGTACATTACTGAAAAGTTACGGAAGCCTAACGAAAGTATTTCGGATTTGATTTTCATCTTTTTTTCTCTTCCCATACACCAATGTTAAGTGAAATATGCTTACCCAAGGTTTTCGAAAATTTTACGGAAGAATTACGGAAGCCACGAAAGCCCTGAAAACCATTTTTCAACAAAACGTGGAGGAGCTTGCCGCCCAATTGCTTCCTCCTTAAGCAACCCAACTTCCAAAATGTTCCAGAAGGGCCTATATTCAAATTGCTATTTACACCCCTATCTTGATAAGTTCACCCCTCACTTGTTGGGTTTTTGGCTGTTTTCTTTCCGAAATCTCATGAAACTTTACGAATTCCACCGTGATGAGTGTTAAGCCTTCCGAAGCGATCAAAAATGGTCCTTGGATGAAATTAGAGTGCAACAATTTATTTGCACACACCCCACTTTGCTAAATACACTTCTATTTTCATGTTTTTGACCGGTTTCTTCCTGAAACATCTCGGAACTTTACGGATTCCACAATGATGGGTGTTAAACATTTTGAGGTGGTCAAACGAAGGCCGCATGCCAACAAACAATGGTCCCCGGACGAAATTAGGGTATGATAGTTGCCCCTCTTTACTTATCTTTTATTGGAGATAAAAGGGAAGTAAAGATAAGACACTAATTTCGTTTGAGCTGAATCTTTATCCGACCGGCCACTAGCGCAAATCCAAGCAGTAAAACCTATGAAGGCATGAAGATATTGAAATTCCTACAAACAAAGGACGTCGAGTCCTACAAAGCACAGGGGAAAATGATATTGAAGTTTTTGAGGTGAAGACATTGTCCTCTTCGAAATGCAAATGAAGACATTGTCGCCTTTTGAAGGCATGCAATGACTGAAGACATTGTCGTCTTCGAAATGTGTGAGGACATTGTCGCCTTTGAAGGCATGCAATGACTGAAGACATTTTTGTCTTCGAAATGTGTACGGACATTGTCGCCTTTGAAGGCATGCAATGACTGAAGATATTTTTTTCTTCGAAATGTGTGCGGATTACCGTATAGGGCATCTTTGCATGCTACCGGACACTTGAGTCTGACGGCAGAAATGAGACTTTTTCGCAGTCTCGGTCGGAAGACACTGACATCTCCGGGAAGGGTGCAGATGACCACATTGGTCTTTGCGTGTCAACGGGCTCGCTTGCCTCTAGCTGACGAAAGGTGTGGATAACCCTAAGGTATCTCTGCATGCTACCGGACCCTTGAGTCTGACGACAAAAATGAGACTTTTTCGCGGTCTCAGCCGGAAGACGCTAACATCTCCAGGAAAGGTGCAGATGACGATGTTAGTCATTGCATGCTACCGGACCCTTGAGTCTGACATATAGCAAACGAGACTTTTTCGCAGTCTCGGCCGGAAGACGCTGACATCTCTAGGAAAGGTGCAGATGATGACGTTAGTCACTGCATGCTACCAGACCCTTGAGTCTGACGGATAGCAAACGAGACTTTTTCGTAGTCTCGGCCGGAAGACGCTGACATCTCCAGGAAAGGTGTAGATGACAACGTTAGTCACTGCATGCTACCGGACCCTTGAGTCTGACGGATAGCAAACGAGACTTTTTCGCTGTCTCGGCCGGAAGACGCTGACATCTCCACGAAAGGTGCAGATGACGACGTTAGTCACTGCATGCTACCGGACCCTTGAGTCTGACGGATAGCAAATGAGACTTTTTCGCAGTCTCGGCCGAAAGACGCTGACATCTCCAGGAAAGGTGCAAATGACGATGTTAGTCTCCTCATGTCAACGGGCTCGCTTGCCTCTAGCTGACAAAAGGTATAGATAACCATAAGGTATCTCCGCATGTCATCAGACTTGCCGTCTCTGGATAACAAAGGTGCAGATGACGATGTTAGTCTCTGCATGTCAACGGGCTCACTTGCCTCTAGCTGACAAAAGGTGCGGATAACCATAAGGTATCTCCGCATGTCATCGGACTTGCCGTCTCTAGATGACAAAGGTGCAGATGACGACGTTAGTCTCTGTGTGTCAACGGGCTCGCTTGCCTCTAGCTGACAAAAGGTGCGAATAACCATATGGTATCTCTGCATGTCATTGGACTTGCTGTCTCTGGATGACAAAGGTGCGAGACTAAAATAATCTCGGCGTTCTTTCACTAAAATGCGAACATGCTTTAGTAAAGAAACAAAAACCTCTAACTGATCAGAGCAAAATATAATTTTTGGAGAAAAACAATGTGTCTATTAGGGAAGAAGAGTATGCTGATGAAATTTTCTCATAACCACAAATGAGATTTTGGATGTTAGCGTTTCATTTCTAAAAAACCGTTTAGAGGAAACACTGGGTTCAACAAAATAGAAGAAAATCACTCG
Source organism: Glycine soja (assembly GCF_004193775.1). Lineage (NCBI taxonomy): Eukaryota > Viridiplantae > Streptophyta > Magnoliopsida > Fabales > Fabaceae > Glycine > Glycine soja. The sequence goes on from NC_041013.1 coordinate 21,488,902, forward strand.
AAGTGTATCAATCTCACACAGGTAAGTGTTTTATCCTAATTCTGAACTATAGATATGTCATGACTTGATTTTGCAAATCATTTCCTATCAAATCAAAGATTACATGCGTGATCATGGATCAATAGGACTTTTTCGGGAATGGTGTTTTGGTGAGAAATTTGGCTTTGAATGTTTTTGGCCTTTTCCTTTTCTATTTTTGTTTAGTGCGGGGCGAGAAAGTTTCCAGCGCACAAGATTTTGGTTGGCAATCAAAGGGAAAGGACCACTTCAAGTCGTGGTTTCCTTTATTTTCCATATTTGGTTACGACTATTTTGGATATTTGTTTGGTCTGAAGACCCTTCTGTATAATTCTTTCATTTTCTTCTGATCTTGATCGAGGGTTTTCTTCTCTCGCTCCTTTTTTGTTTTCTTTCGATCTTTGATCGAGAATTTGTTTTTTTTTTCTTTCGATCTTTGATCGGGAATTTTTTTCTTTTTGGTTTTCTTCCTATCTTTGATTGGGAACTTCTTTTTTGTTTCTTTTGTTCTCTTCCGAGGGCGAGGACGGAAATTCTCATCCCGGGTCAAGGTTCATGGTGAGTTGGGATTTTGGCTCAGAGCTTGTAGAACGATTGGACATGATATATGTCAGGGTGTTGGTTTGGTCAGCAGTCCAGCGATAAAGGGATGTCCCACATTATTTCCATGACATGCGCGCAACAATGATGATTTAGAAATTTTATGCAAAACTGGTCACATATGCACATATGTGGACACTCAAGCATCAAGTTTTTGTGGTCACGCGACACTAGGGCTCAGGATTCATCATTTTTCCTATTTAAGTCAACCCAGTGTTTCCAAAATATGCTCCTTTATTAATTCATACATTTATCCGAGTCTATCTTGGGCGTTCGGGAAAATTTTCACAGCATTCACCTTTCAGGTGCGTACACACATTTTTTTTTCAATAAAGCCTTTGTGTCATGATCAATAAATCTTTTCTTTCAAAGAAAAGCCAAAAGTTATTTCTTTTCCAAAGCATGTGGGCTTTTTAGTTAACCAATTTATTTTTATTTTGTTTTTCTTTTTGACAAAGTTGATATCTGCGATCACATATTTTTTTCTTTTCTGAAAAAGTCGTGCGAACAAGGGTACGCAAGGCCTACCTACATCAAAATCCAACGTCAAAGTAACCGAAGAAAATGCAATGATAAGTCGCAATAGAAAACAATGACAAAACAAACTGAGAGCCGTAATGTCGGACCACAGTGGGAGCAAACACAATAACTGAAAACAGCAGTGTTAGATCACAATGGAAACAAAAACAATAACTGAAAGTAGTAATGGAAACAAAAACAATAACTAAAAGCAGTGATGTTAGACGACAATGGAATCACAAGTGCGGCAACCTTGGTCGTGTGGCTCCGCCCTCTCCCAAGTAACCGAGCAGGTCGGTCATATCCTCATTCACGTGGGCTTCCTCCGCTTCGCCCGAGGATCCTACGGGTCCGATTTCTTCCTCAATGGGCCAATCTCTAGGCCATGCGACCTCAGTCCTGAACTGCTCTAAGGTAGGGCATACAAAAGGAGTGGAGCCCTGCCCCTGCTGACTGAGGTTGAAACGGTAGAAGCACTCATGCAACTGCACCTGCCCGCGATGGTTTGCCACCTGCTGGCGAACCATATGCCGTAGATACTGCTCCACGCTCAGTGGTCTAACTAGATCGGGCTGCTGAGGTGGTGGTGCGTCCGCAGCCTGTTGTGTGTCCCCTTGCGCCTGCCTAGGGGTGCAATATTTCTCGATGAAAGCTCGGGTGATCGATGGCCCGATTACCTTGCTGGGGATGATAGGTACTCCGTAGAATTGGCAGAGGCCCGTGATCAAGGCCGAAAATCCCAGGGCCCTGTTGGACTTCTCCGGGTCGAAAGGATGCCTAGTGGTCGCTGTCCCTGCAAACAAATAAATAGCTTTAGCAATTATCTGGGCCACGTGAACAGTCATCTGTGTCAGGATGGTGTACACCAGCTGGCACTTAGGCAGAGGGAGGTCAGAATTATGGTCACTGGGCAGGATGTTGCTAAGTAGCAGGGTCATCTATATCTGAGTCAGAGTAGTCATGCTGGTGCGCATAATCCGCACCCCCTTCCCTGCAACGATTTAGGCAAAGTCCTGCCCCGGTATGCACAACAGCTGGGCGATGGCCTCCTCGTCAAAGCCGGAGGCCTGGTGCCTCCTCCAAGATCTGCGGGTGGCCCAAGAACTGGCTGAGGGCATCTGCGTCAAAGGGAATCCACTGACCCCTTACCCATGAGCGCATGTCCCGAACTCCCTCCTCCGTGGGCCAGGCATTAGCGTAGAACTCTAGGACTATCTCAGGGTCAAACTTGGCCATGGGAGTCACTAGAGGTGTCCAATGCCTGCGAGCTATCTCCTCCTGGAAGTCCGAGTACTCATCCTCTCTGAGCTGGACGCACCTCTCCCCATGGAACGACCATTCCTTGATGGCCTCAAAATGTTGCTGGTGCTCGACACTCTAGGAACCAGTGACTCTCAAACTCCATGGGGGCGCTGGAGCTTTCCCCATGGGCGTCCCTCCTGGACCTCTTTGTGGAGAGCTTCTTTGGAGCCATATCATATGCATATTCGAGGCAATTTCACTACTAGGTTGTCTCCCAGTAGGGCCTCCTTAACATGTGGAGCCGGTTGTGGGATGATGATCTGCTGATCATAGGCCTAGTGTTTGCTCGTACCCATCCCCGAGCATCTGAAAGCGGGAAATGGCATTATGCAGTGAAATATGGCTACGCTACCGCCTACCTTGGTTCATCCCTGTCTTGGATTTGACGTTGTACTGACCATCACTTGAAACGATCCTGCCCCTGTCTTTCGGTTCACAAGATAAAAATGCATGTGCATGCGCATGCATGAACAGTTTCAAACACAATAACTCTTTAGCAAAAGCCCGTCGGGTTTAGTTTTATTTAAGCGCTTGGGGCATCCCCATGGATCGAGTGAAAAGGCTCAGACCATTTAAAAGAATATGCATTTATAAAGGCACAAAGCGAGGGTCGGAACAATGAATCATCAATCCCGCGCTCTTTAAATGATTGCGAAGAAAATTTACAGAGGACAGGAATCCCTGGGAGAAACCACAAAAAACTAAACATGCAGCGACCCTCTTAATTGCCCCAAGTCTCAAGTGTAGTATCACTTGATGACGTCGGCGTTTACAGGTGAAGGTAGTTCCTCATCATCCATGTTGGTGAGCATAAGGGCCCCTCCGGAGAAAGCCTTTTTTACAACGAAGGGCCCTTCGTAGTTCAGGGCCCACTTTCCCCTATTGTCTCTTAGGACTTGGGAGACTTTCTTCAGCACCAGGTCCCCTTCGCTGAACCTGCGCAAGCGCACCTTTTTGTCGAAAGCATTCTTCACCCATCTTTGGTACAAATGCCCATGGCTCATAGCAGCCAGACGCTTGCCTTCTATGAGATTGAGTTGATCGAAACGTTCTTGGGCCCATTCCGTCTCCTTTAATCCGGACTCCGCCAAGATTCTTAATGACGGGATTTGCACCTCAAATGGTAGCATGACCTCCATTCTGTACACCAACGAAAATGGCGTTGCCCCAATTGAAGTACGCACCGAGGTTTGGTAACCATGTATCGCGAAAGGGAGCATCTCGTGCCAGTCCTTGTATGACATAGTCATCTTCTGAATAATCTTCTTGATATTCTTGTTGGCTGCCTCCATCGCTCCATTCATCTTGGGTCTATAGGGTGTGGAATTGTGGTGTTGGATCTTAAATTCCTCGCACATTTCCCCATCATTTTATTATTCAAGTTGGTGCCGTTGTCTGTGATAATCTTCCTCGGCAAACCATACCGGCAGATTATCTCCCTCTTGATGAATCTGACCACCACACTCCTCGTGACGCTAGCGTATGAGGCAGCTTCGACCCACTTGGTGAAGTAATCGATCGCCACCAAGATGAAAAGATGTCCATTCGCAGCTTTGGGCTCTATGGCCCCGATCACATCTATTCCCCACATGGAAAAGGGCCACGGTGTGGCCAATACATTCAATGGCAGGGGTGGAGCGTTGACATTGTCCACAAACGTCTGGCATTTGTGACACTTCCTTACATGGAGGCAACAGTCGCTCTCCATGGTGAGCCAATAATAGCCCGCCCTTAGGATCTTCCTAGCCATGGCCTGCCCGTTAGCGTGCCCACCGAAAGAGCCCTCATGGACCTCCCCCTGCATGCGCTCAGCTTCCTTATCATTCATGCATCGGAGCAAAACCATGTCATGTTTTCTCTTGTATAGTATGCTTCCGCTTAAGAAGAAACCGACCGCCAATCTCCTCAACGTCTTCCTATCGTTGTCGGAAGCCTCCGGTGGATACTCTTTGCTTTCAAAGTATCGCTTGATGTCGAAATACCAAGGCTTACCGTCTCGCTCCTCTTCTACCAAACAGCAAGGTGCGGGCCTGCCGCGACACCTGAACTCAATGTATGGCAGGCCTTCGTGCGACGTCAGTTGGAACATGGACGCTAAAGTGGCAAGTGCATTGACCATTTGATTTTCCTCTCGGGGAACATGATGGAAGGATATCTCATCAAAGAACTCGGCCAGCTCCTTGATATAAGTCTGGTAGGGTATTAGCTTGTGATCCCTAGTTTCCTATTCTCCTCTCAGCTGGTGAATCACCAGCGCCGAGTCTCCGTATACCTTGAGTAGCTTGACGTTGAGTCAATTGCTGCCTGGACACCCAGGGCGCATGCTTCGCATTCAGCCATGTTATTAGTGCAGTCGAAACCAAGCCTAGCTGTGAAAGGTATGCATTGATTGTCCGGAGAGACCAATGTCGCCCCAACGCCATGGCCCAGAACGTTAGACGCTCCATCGAACCACACGATCCACTTGTCCCTGTCCTTGTCTAGCTTCTCTTCAAATAAGGCCATGATGTCCTCTTCTGGGAACTCGAGATGAATGGGTTGATAATCATAGAGAGGTTGTTGAGCCAAATAGTCCGCCAAGGCGCTCCCCTTTATCGTCTTTTGGGTGACATAGACTATGTCAAACTCGGATAGCAAAACCTGCCACCGAGTGATTCGCCCCATGAGAGCGGGCTTCTCAAAGATGTACTTGACCGAGTCCATATTGGATACCAACTAGGTAGTATGGCTCAACATGTACTGTCTTAGACGATGGGACGCCCATACCAAAGTGCAACATGTCCTTTCCAGCAGGGAGTAGTTCATCTCACAGGCCTTGAACTTCTTACTTAAGTAGTAGATGACTCGTTCTCTTTTTTAGGACTCGTCATGCTGCCCTAGCATGCACCCCATTGACTTGTCCAAAACTGTCATGTATTGGATGAGAGGTCTCTTGGGCACCAGTGGCATAAGTACTGGAGGGTTCATAAGGCGCTGTTTGATTTTTCCAAACACCTCTTGACAGTCCTCATCCTAGTGGACGGACTGGTTCTTGTGTAAGAGTTTGAAAAGCGGCTCACAGGTAGCTGTGAGCTGTGATATGAATCTGGCAATGTAGTTTAAGCGTCCCAGGAAACCTCAGACCTGCTTCTCTGTACACTGTTTTGGCTTCTCCAGGATGGCTTTTACCTTTTTGGGGTCCACCTCTATTCCTTTATGACTTACAATGAAACCAGCAATTTTCACGACTTGACCCCGAAGGTGCACTTAGCAGGGTTCAACCTCAATTGATACTTCCTAAGCCTCTCAAACAACCTCCACAAGTTGATGAGGTGTTCCTCCTCAGTTTTAGACTTGGCAATCATGTCGTCTACATAGACTTCGATTTCTCGGTGTATCATGTCGTGGAACAAAGCCACCATAGCCTGTTGATAGGTTGCCCCGGCGTTCTTGAGCCCAAAGGACATCACCTTATAGCAGAACGTTCCCCACAGGGTGACGAACGTGGTCTTTTCCATATACTCCGGCGCCATCTTTATTTGATTGTAGCCTGAGAAATCGTCCATGAAGGAAAATAAAGCGAAATTGACTGTGTTATCCATGAGGACATCGATATGCGGCAGAGGGAAATTGTCTTTAGGACAGGCTCGATTTAGGTCCCGATAATTCACACACATTTGTACCTTCCCATCCTTCTTAGGGACCGGCACAATGTTGGCCACCCACTCAGGGTATCAAGCTACCGCCAAGAAACCAATGTCGAACTGCTTTTTCACTTCCTCCTTGATCTTCAGTGACATTTCGGGTTTCATTCTCCTTAGCTTTTATTTCACCGGAGAATAATAAGAGTTCAAAGGTAACCTGTGTTGCACAATGTCGTGGCTTAAACCAGGCATGTCTTGGTATGACCAGGCAAAGACGTCTTGGTAGTCCCTCAGTTGGGCCACTAATTCCTCACGGATGGAGGGAGGGTCATACTTGTGCCTACTTTTACTTCCTTCCTTTCACTGTTGGCACTTAAGTCTACGAGCTCTGTCTCTTCTTAATGTGACCTCATCTCTAGATCCTCCTGAGCAATTATCCTCTCTAGCTCTGGGGGAAGTCCTACATCTTCGTCTTCTTCATCCTCTGTCTGACTTGCTTCTTGCTCGAAATCGACGGTCGGGTCCCCGGTATTAGTACCTTCGCGGGACTCATCGTCGGATCTGCATCGTTTAAGCGTAACAAGGAAATAAACATGTAAATGAATAAGAATGGGTGGAGGCACAAGAATAGATGAAGAAAGATCTTTATATTATAACTTTCAAGAACAAAAGACATAATGCCTTAACAAAAGGAAAACCTAAAGTCTAGGCCCAACCGTAGGGTTTGAAGCTAAAAAGGTTACATTATGCTTGTCGTGTAAACCTCTGGGCGTTCCTCCACCCGCCAATTCCCTAGTTGGAAGCTAGGAGGGCATGGCTGTACCAAATTCGACCTCCTCGGGGAGTCCTCATCGTATATCGCGACGACTTGTCCTTTGCGTCTTAAACCCGCACTCACGAAGCTTCTACTGATGTGGCACGGTGGAACCTCTTTGGCTTGTTGTCCTGACCGTGGGCTTTGGCCTTTGTTCTTCCGTTCCGAGATGTTTTTCCTTACGTCAGCCTGTGTAGGTCTATAGCCTAACCCGAATTTCCCATGATTTCCTCTGACACTTACTAGGCCGACCTTGCCACCGTTGTCCTTGCCTAAACCCATTCTGGGCTCATAGCCATGCCCCAACATCACTCGGGCCACCATCATTGCCGCGCCATACAGGCAGGGCTGCCTTGGAAGGGAATCTACGGAGGCGTTGCTTACCACCTCAAAGGATTGGAAAGCCGTTTCCAATGACTCCTCCACGGCTTCCACATACGGCATAGAGGAAGAACAACTTACCAAGACATCTTCCTCACCTGATACTATGACCGAATGTCATTCCACTACAAACTTCAACTTTTGGTGGAGTGTGGAGGAGACGACTCCCACTGAGTGGATCCATGGACGCCCCAACAGATAGCTATAGGCCAGATTGATATCCATCACTTGGAATGTAACTCAGCAGGTGTGAGGCCCTATCTGTACTGGGAGGTCGATCTCTCCCCTTACCTCTCGGCGCTGCCGTCGAAGGCACGGACCACCATGGAACTTGGCCTCAGATGGAAGGCGTTGAACGGCAACTTCTCCAATGTGCTCTTGGGCATCACATTCAGGCTTGAGACATTGTCAATGAGTACTTTGGCCATAATGTGTTCCATGCATTTGACCGACACATGTAAAGCCTTCTACAGAGATGGTAAGGTAGTTGTTGGCTGTGATGTTATTGACGATCCCCTCAAAGCCTTCTACAGAGATGTCTTGGGCTACATGAGCTTCATTCAAAACCTTCACCAACAAAGCTCGGTGAGGCTCAGAGCTCATGAGCAGCTCCAAAAAGGAGACCCTAGCCGGGGTCTTGTTGAGTTGTTCAATGACTTTGAACTCGCTTTGTTAGATAATGTGGAGGAACTCGCTGGTCTCCTCGAGTGATATCTCTTTCTTGTCGTGACCCTCTCTTCCCTCTGCAAATTCCTCCATCGAAACATCCTTGTCCGATGCGGGGATAGCCTTGTGTTGGATCAAGTGGCCTCGGAATAATTAAGAAGGAGGGGTTGAATTAATTATTATTGTATCTTGACTAAGTAAAACTTATCCTTCTTAATGTTACTAGGCTTTTACTACCAAGTTAAGAAAGTAAAGAACAGTAATTGAAACTTAACCAAAAGTAAAAGCAATAATTAAAAGTGCACAGCGGAAATTAAAGAGTGTAGGGAAGAAGAAGACAAACACAAGAATTTTATACTGGTTCGGCAACAACCCGTGCCTACATCCAGTCCCCAAGCAACCTGCGGTCCTTGAGATTTCTTTTCAACCTTGTAAAAACCTTTACAAGCAAAGATCCACAAGGGATGTACCCTCCCTTGTTCTCTTTGAACAACCAAGTGGATGTACCCTCCACTTGAACTAATCCACAAGAGATGTACCCTCTCTTGTTCTCAGTTACAACAACCCAAGTAGATGTAGCCTCTACTTGTACCACAAAGGATGTACCCTCCAATGTGTTAAGACAAAGTTCTCAGGAGGTTAGTCCTTTGAAATCTTTTGTATAAGGGAAAGGGAAGAATCAAAAGAATTCTCAGACTGTCTTATTGAATTCTTTGTAAAGGGAGAAGGGAGACACAAAAGAATTCAGGCGGTTAGTCCTTCGATCTTTTGGAAAAGGGAGAAGAGAGACACAAAAAGAATTCAGGCAATTAGTCCTTGTTGAATTCTTTTTGGCAAAGGGAGAAGAGAATGAAAAGATATAGCACACTTTTGTTTTCTGTGAAAGAACAAGGTTTGGAAACTAGAAAACCTAGAAAGCTTTTGCCAAAGGAAGCAGAAGAAAGATGAATAGCAAAGGCTTCAAGATTTCTCAAAAGTTGTTCTAAAAAGTTGTAAAAGTTATTGAAATGCAAGTCAAGGTCTTGCTTTTATAGACTCTTCATGTCTGGTCAAGAAAACCATTGGAAGAGTTATAACCTTGAGAAAAATCCTGAAAACCATTGGAAGAGTTACATCTCTTGACTTTTTATTCAAAACTTGTCACTGGTAATCGATTACCAAAACCATGTAATCGATTACACAAAGCATTTTATGAAAGGATGTGACTCTTCACAATTGAACTTGAATTTCAACGTTCAGATACACTGGTAATCGATTACCAATATATTATAATCAATTACACCATTTTAAAAATCAATTGGAACGTTGCAAATTCAGTTAAAAGCTTTTGAAATCAAACTCTGCCACTGGTAATCGATTACAGGAAACTGGTAATCGATTACCAGAGAGTAAAAACTCTGGTAACTTAGAAAATTTTGAGAAAAGCTTTTCTTGTAAAACAAAATTGTGCTATGTTTGGTTTTTGAAAAATTATTTTCAATACTTCCCTTGTGAAATCATCTTCTCTTGAATCTTGATTCTTCTTGATGTCATTTCTTGAATCTTGAAATTTATCTTGATTTAATCTCGATCTTGAACTTGTTGACTCAATCTTGAAATCATTCTCTTGGGCTTTTTGTCATCATCAAAACTACTTGAGTCAACTTGATTCATCATCATGAAGCTTGCTTCTACACCTTGATGGTTTGTCCTTCGGTCATCTTTGATTTCCCTTTAGCGTTTGTGGGCTGCGTTGGCAGGCTGGGGGGTGCGAACACGCGACCACTGCGGGTTATGCTATTCAACCAAGTGATGTTGGTTACTTTGGCCGATAGTGAGCCGATGTTGGTAGCTTCTTCCTTCTTGCCGCCCGAAGGGGCGTACCTCCACGGAACTGCGCGACTATTCTTGTAAGGAAAAGGAATAGGTCTAACGCCCGATACTGCCGAGTGCTGTCGGGGCCTTTGGGGAACCGTGTCCCTGGTGAAGTGTATTACCAAGGGTTGAGGCTTTTTAGGACCTTCCTTATATGCCGACTGCATGCATATATGTTGTTCCCCCTTCCCCTCATTGTTGACCTCAACCCGACCATGGTCTATCATTTGTTGTAATAGATCTCTTACCACTGAACATGTTTCCATGTTATGTAGCACGCCTTGATGAATTAAACATGAATCCTTCTTGTGCCCGCCGCGGGGAATCACGTCCGCCTTTTGTAAGGCTTCGTCGATAAACCTTTTGGAGGTCATTACGTCCTTCAAATGTTTGGGCCTGTGCGACCTACTCACCTTGATGGCATTAACAGCTGCCCCTCCATGATTGGCAAGCGGGTTTGCCTTTATGTTGGGCCCGTCCTCTTGAAACGTCAACCATCCGAATTCTATCAAATTTTGGACCTTGTACTACAAGGCCATGCACTGTTCGACCAAGTGGCCCGGGGTTCCCCCATGGTATGTGCAGGTTGTGATGAGAGATGGCAAGAGGTCCCCGTACGTCATTGGGATCAGGGTGAATTCCTGAGCCTACCTTGGCGAAAAGTTCCTCGCCATTTTGGAGTCCGTGCCAAGGTGGGCATTGTTGGTCGGGCGAGGCTGGGTTGGAGCCGGAGCCTATGGGGCGCCCCTCTGTGGGGGCGCAGGCGCCCTTGGCTGGGCGGGCGCTGAGTCAAAATAGCCCTCGACGCGAGCCGAAAAGCTCGGGTGATGTTGTGCATATTGGTGGGTACCATAGGAGGTTTGCGGCGGCTTGGGCCATGCAGGCGTTGAAGTGACGGCATGGGCATCTCCCTCTTTCCTCTTTGCCTCAGCTATTCCGATCCTCTTACCTCTAGCACCTGCGAGGGAAACGTAATCAAACTTTCCCCTCTTCAAACCCACCTCGATCCTTTCTCCGGTGAATACCAAGTCCGCGAAGCTAGAGGGCATGAAGCCCACTAATTTCCCATAATAGAATATAGGCAAGGTATCCACTATCATAGTAACCATTTCTCTCTCAACCATGGGAGGGGCCACTTGTGTTGCTAGGTCTCTCCAACACTGAGCGTATTCTTTAAAAGACTCATGTTCTCATTTACTCATGTTTTGCAGCTGATTTCGGTCGGGAGCCATGTTAGAGTTGTATTGATACTGCCTAAGGAAGGTCGTAATCAAATCCTTCCAAGTGCGGATGCAGGAAGCTTTTAGGTTAGTGTACCAGATGACCGCTGCCCCAGCCAAACTATCTTGAAAGAAGTGCATTAATAACTTCTCGTCCCTGAAATATGCACCCATCTTTCGATAGTACATTTTTATGTGATTTTTAGGACACGTCGTCCCTTTGTACCTATCGAAGTCAAGTACCTTGAACTTTGGAGGGATGACAACGTCCGGCACCAGGCACAAGTCAGTCATGTTTGCGAAAGGATAATCGCTTAATCCTTCAATGGCCCTCAATCCTCGGGATTCCAACAGTTCTTCCTAATGTAGGCCAAGTTAATGACCAGGCTCAGGCGCTCAAAAGTAAGGCTGTCAGAGACAACCCCTCTGGCTCTACATAATGCGGTGATTAGAGCATGAAACCCAAGTCTAGAAGTGTTAGACTAGGCTATAGAAGTCATCTGGCTTGAAATAAGAGCTCCTATGTTCATGTCCATGTGAGAGACTAGGCCAAAGATCAACCTAGCTCTGTCCACTGTCAGATCAGAGGTATATGATGTGGGGGTCAGGTTGGAGTATGAGAGAACACTCCAAACCTGAGCTAGAGTAGTCAAATCCTTCCTGAGAATCTTCCCAGGATGGCCCTCAGTGTTCAAGATGAACCCTCGGCCTGGTATGCATAAGGCAACCTCAATCTCTCTGTAATCTGTGGGCAACCTGCAGTATCTGGAGTATGTGGGTAAAGTTTCACCTTCTGACAATACCACAAGAATGTGTTGAGATTGTCAGCATCAATCTTCACTAAATGGCCTCTGACTCTGGATTGCTTTGGTGAAGGTCCCTCAGAGCTGTATAAGTTTGTATATAACTCTTTCACCAAAGCCAAGTCTATGCTCCCGTCAACCAAATTGGTGAGGCGTTTATGGAAATTACGCCTCTCCAATTCAGTTTTAAAATCATCTAGCTTAGTGTGATAGAGCTCTACCTTCCTCTCAGGCAAGATGTTTCTCCCCAAGACATTATCTGTGTACCGGTTCCAAGCATCTAAGGAGGGAAATCTCCTTGTATCATATTGTGTTGTGGGTCTTGAACCAATACTTTTGCGTTTCCTAGAAGCCATCTATATAAAAAGGAACCAAACAGTTAGATAGGACACAAGTTGTTTAAATTCAAAAACTGAAAAAGGTACTGGCGGCTTAGCGAGACATGGTCCACTTAGCTGGCCTTCACAAAAAACACACTGCCGCTCAGCAACAGGTGTGGCCACTTAGCTGATGTTATAGAACTTCAGCTTCTGCGTAATTGGCTTAGCTGGCAAGTGCCCGCTAAGCCGAATGTCTACCGCAAGGATTTGCGCTAAGCTCCTCAAAGGCTGCGCTTAGCGGCACCATACAGTTAAAAAAATTCACTAAGTATGGGAGCTTATCGAGCAGGGCTCGCTTAGCTTAATAGATGCCGCGACGAAATGCACTTAGCTCAGAAAAGCTCGGCTTAGAGCGCGGCTATCAACAAAAAAATTTGACTAAGTTACCTGGGCTTAGCGATTTAGCCTCGCTTAACCACAAGCATCTCAGCACGAGGATGAGTGTTTATCCTCAAAAGATGAACTCGCTTAGAGTGGCAGGCGCGCTTAGCGAGTTCTTTAGAGAACGCCTATATTCAATGAGTATTGATGAACTCGCTCAGTGCAGAATGCTCACTTAGCGAGTTCATTGCGTTTTCCAGAAAATGCAGAAAACATAGTTCATTTTCTTGCACTTTTCAAGCCTCTAAAAGGCATATCAGACATGCAATGTTCCCAAAATAATCAATACAGTACAAACGTATATAAAGTCCTAATCTTAATTTCTGAAAAATCATTAAAACCCTAAAAATCTAAAGCTAAATGTAAGGTTTTCTACCCTAAAGTTCAGACAAGAAAAAGAGAAAAGGAAGTAAGGAACTTACTTGTATCATTGATGCTTTGTGATTGGAAGTTGATAATGCAAAAAGAAAGCACAGATGCAGAATGTGCAAAATTTTGGAGAGAGAGAATGCAGAGAAGAAGCTTGCGAAATCTAGCAATTGTGAGTGTAATTGTTGTTACACTTACTTAAGCAGTTTTCGACACTGTCACTTAGTGGACCGCTGTGCTAAGCGAGCCAGAGAGACGTTTGGTTTCTCAGCGAGGCTCGCTTAGCAGATGCGCACTCTTAGCCGACGTTTCAAATTCAAAATCAATTTTTTTAACACACAAAAGGCTTAGCTTAGCGCTCGGATAAAACCGCTTAGCGAGTTATGCTGATAAAAAAACCTGCAACTCTCGCTAAGTCGGGCTCTCTGTCGGCTTAGCTAAAATGATGCATTTTAAGTACAGAGGAGAGACCGCTTAGCTGATAAGGAATTGCTTAGCGCCTACATTTTTGCAAGGAATTCAGCTTAGCCGCCATGACTGGCGCTTAGCTCCATGAACCCCAGTTCTGGCCGCAAAGAAATGAGCTTGGCGGCAATGAGTCACGTTTAGCAGAACAATACACTACGCTTAGCGGTTAGGCCCTCGCTTTGTCGAATTCAAATCGAATTGAAATTGGCTTAGCTCAGCCTTGGCCAACTTAGCGAACCAAATCAGCCTCAGATGCAAGGGTTGATCGCTAAGCGCTTGAGACTCGCGGCTTAGCGCATGAACAAAGATACGCTTGGTGCGAGGCTTGCGCTTAGCGAAAGGTCTGTTTTTCAGAAAATGTTTTCTAAGTTATTTTTCAGTCCCTTCCTCAACAAATTGAAATCTTTATATCTAACATTCAAGGATAAGCTGATATACTCCACTGTACAGATTATAAAGCAAGTTCCACATGATATATGCATGAAAAACAAAGATAACAGAAATTAAAATTGGGTTGCCTCTTTGGAAGCACTTCTTTAACGTCATTAGCTTGACGCATTTACCTCAATGGGTGATATCATGTTTTGGTTCTTACTTCCAGAACCTCTTGACCCACTTCCATTACTTTGTAAGCAAACATTTTGTTCTGGATCAGGCTTGTTTTCAACAAACAAATCAAAATCAATTTTCTGATCTTCAAAACCCATCTCCAGCTTCTTTCTACCCATATCAACTATGCAACTTGCAGTTAACATGAATGACCTTCCCAATATTATAGGAATGTCAGTATTTTCACAGATCTCCATTATTGCAAAGTCTACCGGGAAGATAAAATGTTTCACTCTGACCAGCACATCCTCAATTACTCCATATGGTCTGGTAATGGAGTGGTCAACTAGTTGTAAAGTCATCTTAGTGTGCATGATCTCCAACTCCCCCAACCTTCTGCACATGGAGAGTGGCATTAAATTAATGTTGTCTCCAAGGTCAATAAGAGCCTTTCCCACAGTGACTTCTCCAATTGAACAATGAATAGTTACACTCCTAGGGTCTTTATGCTTGGGTGGAAGGATCTTTTGAATCACAACACTACAATTTCCTTCCACTACGATGTTTTCCTGGTGAATATACTTATGTTTCCTTGTTAACATATCCTTCAAGAATTTGGAGTAGAGTGGCATTTGCTACAAAGCTTCTCCGAAGGGCATGGTTATTTCCAGTTTCCTGAAAATATCCAAAAATCTCGCCAAATGACGGTCCTTCTCTTTCTTGGAAGGTACCACAGGATATGGTACTTCCTTACCTTCGTTTACAACTTTATCACTTCTACTCTTCTCTTCATTTTCATTTTTTCATCTTTTTCAATTTTTTTATTTTCTTTTTCTACTTCTTTTTCTTTTTCTTGGTCATTAAATTCATTTTTCTTGACCATTATTTGTTTCTCTTTTTCTTGATTTCTTTCACCTCTCACATAATTTTTCTTGCCCTTAGTACTTTTCTTTTCAGCAGCTTTCTTCTTATGCACAACACTCTCCTCATCCTCAACCTCCACAAACCTTTTACTCCTTGTCATCACAGCTTTGCATTCCTCCTTGGGATTCTTTTTTGTATTTGCCACAAAACTGTTGGATGACTTGTCAGCTATCTGATTGGCCAATTGTCCCACCTGGACCTCAAGGTTCTTCAGTGTTGACTTAGTGCTTTTATGATTTGACATTGTTACCTGCATAAACTGAGTCAAAGTGTCCTCCAGTTTAGTAGTCCTCTGAAAGATGTTAGGCCCTTGTTGGATTGGCCTATTCGAAGGTCCACTCTGGTCTTTGTTGAACTAATTACCAGGGTGCGACCTCCACTTTCCTTGTTGATTATAAGGACCCTGCTGGAAACCTGAAAATCCTCCTTGAGTATACCCTTGTCGCTGTTGATTTCCCATATAATGAATTTCTTGAGTGTTTTATTCAATGGGAATACATTGGCCTGTTTCATGAGCCTCACCACATATGGTACAACCTGTAACCTGCAAAACAAAAGAATGTGAAGGTTGACCAATAGACAGTTTAGTTGGCAACTTACCAAGTGTTTCTGTTAAAATCTCAAGTTGCTTAGAAAGAAACTTATTCTGTGCCAATAAAGCGTCATGTGATGATAGTTCTAACAAGCTTTTCTTTGTGGGTTGATGGGTTTTGTCACGCAGAATGGCGTGATCACTGGCTGACATATTCTCAATTAGCTCAGTTGCTTCTTCCAGGGTCTTCAGCTTTATTTTTTCCCCTGCAGAAGCATCTAATAGTTGCTTGGTTTGTGGTCTCAGCCCATCTATGAACATATTCAATTGAATTGGCTCTGAAAACCCATGGGTGGGAGTTCTTCTTAATAAACCTCTAAACCTTTCCAATGCTTCACTCAGAGATTCATCAGGGAACTGATGAAATGAAGAGATTGCAGTTTTCCCTTCCGCAGTCTTGGACTCTGGGAAGTATTTCTTTAGAAACTTTACAACAACTTCTTCCCAGGTTTTCAGACTGTTACCCTTAAACGAGTGAAGCCACCTCTTTGCCTTTCCTGCCAATGAGAATGAGAATAGGCTGAGTCTTATAGCTTCATCTGGCACACCGAAAATCTTAATAGTGTTGCATATTTCAATGAAAGTTGCCAAATGTGCATAGGGGTCTTCATTAGGTAGTTCTTGGAATAAATTCCCCTGTATTAAATGAATTAAAGAATGCGGGTAGTTGATGTTGTGAGCTTCCTCAAGAATGGATGCAACTGTTCTGTCTTGCAGAAGTTTCCTTCTCCTCTCGACCCTGTTCCTTCTCAATGTAGCTTCAATTTCTAATCCAGAGGAACTAAATTGCCTGTGGGAGATCTATGCATATAAAATACACAGACACATCGGTTATCCAATTTAATAAGAGAAGATAAATATGAATTGAGAACAAATATTCACAGATAATCAAAGAATAACGAATAAATAATAGACACCTAAAGACGAACTAACTTTCCAAATAAAAAGAAGTTCCCCGACAACGGTGCCAAAAACTTGTTTGCTTCCGACAAGTGCACCGGATCGTGCAAGTAGTATAAAACAATAAGAACTGAGTATCGAACTCTCGGGGAACTTGTGTTACTTGGTAAAGCTATTTCAGTGAATAGGTGTCTAGTGTGAAAAGAGATGTGTTTACTATGAACAGGTGTGTAAACTAACTATTAAAAGGGAAAATCACGTGAGAAATGATGCGTAAAAACAAGTAGACGACACGTTGGTCTTCCTAATAGGTGCCTGATGTTAGAAGGATATTCTCTACTTAACAATGCTCATGCGTTCTATGGTGTCTCCTGAAATGCTAAACCCCGATTCCTTATGATAGTCTAGCCTAATCCTGATCAAGCATCATCCGCAGATTCCTCTTGTTGGATTAAACTCGGCCAGGACCGTATTAAGACAAACATACAACAACTAGGTTATCATACCCCGATTTCTTGTGAAAATATGACAAACTAGCCCTGTCCTATCAAGTTCTAAGAATCAGACCAGTTTCCACTATTGAATGATCCTAAAAACACATGCATCTATGTGATCAAGGCAAAAGCATGGTAGAATGAAGTTCTGATAGCACAGTGAACACACAAAACATCATTAAATAGATAAAAAGATATTTACATCAAGTACCTACAAGGAAGATCCAACAGAGGATTCAGCTTTTCATAACTGGGAAGCTTCCTTTACAACAAAGAGAAGAGAAAGATGAAAGATTGCAGAAATACAAGTAGTGGGGATGTCTCCTCCACCTCTAGGACCTCACAATCACTCACAAACTCATCTCAAGCTCTCAGGACGGCTTCCTCTTCCAGCTCTAGTCTCTGTAGATCTTCACACAAAAAATTCTCTCAAACTCTCTGGAACTTGGACCTTTCTCTCTCTAGAACTCTCCAATTATGCAGAAGCTTCAAGAAAAGGCCAAACTCCTATCAAAAATCTGATTTCAGGCTTAAATAGGTGGCTTTGTTCGTGCTCGTGCGCTTAGCGCAACTCTGAACCACTTAGCACGCATTAGTGTATTTCGGCTTAGTGCGGCTTTTCTCGCTCAGCGGATGTACTGAAGCGGTGCGCTTAGCGGGATGGCCCTTCGCTCAGCGAACAAGCACAACTCATCCTTCTTTCAGATTCTTCCTCGCGCTTAGCCGAGGAATGTTGCGCTCAGCGGATGGCTCGCTAAGCCAGCAGATTAGCTTAGCAAGAGGGTGAAAATCAACACTTCAAAAGTTAGTCGTATTTATCGACTAACAATGGGGAAAGGGAAGGTTCCCAAAGATCAATCAAAACAAGATCAAAAGGTTAGGAATAGACAATATGAAAAAGAGAAGATGGAAGTCTATGAGACTTGCCAATACAATAGTGATTACAAAAACTTGTTGGTTCTTTATTAATGTTTGGAATATTAAAAAGTCAAAACACAATTTCCATAGTAGCAACACTAAGGTGGCCAAGCCTAGACTGTTGATAAACGTCAAATTTATTGAATTTTCATATGCATTTAGTAACGTTTATTTGGCATTTTAGTTAACTTCAGGCTTTGTTTTGAATCAAATTAGCTTCAAATTCATTTTTTACTTTGTCTAAGGTTGAATTTTTTGTTTTAGTTATTTTTAATGAATTTTTTTATAGTTTTTCAACAAAAACAGGTCATCCTGGCTAGAACTCCAGAGGCCCAAAATCAACAGAAAGTTCTGGAAGGAGAAATAGCGAAAATTGAAGATATAAGCTAGGAAAATCAAGAACAATATATTTTTCAAGGATAAATCAACCGAAGAAGAAGATAATTACTTGAATTAATTAGAGATATTATTTGTTTGTAATTTCTTGTGATTATGTCCTTAGTTAAACCTATCTACAATTCTATAATCTCGAGTAGTTTGCAAAATTATATTATAGACTTCCACCTAATAGACGCTTAATCATTTCATTAGATACTTTAGGTTTCATTGTATTATTTTTATGAGTGCAAATCCTTCCACCTAGGAGAGAAAAAGATGAACCTTGTTTCACTTTAATTCTATCAATTTCATACTTCATCTTATGTTCTTTATTTGTTTTCATACTTAATGCTTTTATTCGATTGACCATCTTATAGATGAATTTGGGAATTGGCTTGCACTTTGGCGAGCCTTGTTGAAACCCGAACATGAGTCAAGTATTTAATTGTGATTATCTCTAAGGATAGAATAATCTTAGTTAAGCCTCGCTAATTCTCAACCATTAACGTTGATTGATTGTGTCAGTATGTCTAAGGGATTGGATATCAGGCAAGTAATTTAGAATCTGCAACCATACGAGAGCTGGGGTAGATACATTATGATGTAGCTCCATGTGGAGCTTGTAGGCCTTGGATCTTCTTCATCAATGGAGTCCTTTGCTTCTTGAAGATGATGTGCAACGGAATGGAGAAGGAAGAAAGATGATTGGAGACGCCCCTTCAAGGAGAAGATGAGTCAAGAAGAAGTTCACCACCATAGGAAGCCATGGATAAGAGCTTGAAGGTAGGAGAAGATGAGTGGAGGGAGAGGGAGAGAAGGAGCACGAAATTTTGTGCCTCAAATGAGATTTGAACTTTGAAGTATAATTCTCAAATGATCAAAGTTGAAAAAATGTACACACATGGCCTCTATTTATAGCCTAAGTGTCACACACAATTAGAGGGAAATTTGAATTTCTATTCAAATTTTCCTTGAATTTGAAATTGAATTTGTGGAGCCAAAATTTCACTAATTATGATAAGTGAATTTTAGCTATGGTTCAGCCCACTAATCCAAGATCAAGTCCAAGATTCTCCACTAAGTGTGCTTAGGTGTCATGAGGCATGTAAAGCACAAAGGACATGCACAAAGTGTGACGATATGATGTGGCAATGGGGTGTAGCAAGCAAATGCTCTCCTCCCCCTCTAAAATTTAATTGGATTGAGCTTCTTCCAATTCAATTAAATTTATTTCCCAACACACACATCAAATATTCACTTAATGCATATGAAATTAGAAAACTACCCCTAATACAAAAACTAGTCTAGGTGCCCTAAAATACAAGGGCTAAAAATTCCTACATTTCTAGGGTACTCTACCTATATTATGGAGATCTAAATACAAGGCCCAAAAATAATGAAACCTTAATCTAATATGTACAAAGATAAGTGGGCTCATACTTAGCTCATGGGCCCGAAATCTACCCTAAGACTCATGAGAATCCTAGGGCCTTATCTTGCATCTCTGGCCCAATCTTCTTGGAGTCTTCTATCCAATGCCCTTGGGGGGTAGGATTGTATCACATTAGTGAATTAGGGATGAGCAAGAGAGATGAGTAGAGAATTGTGAAGTTACAATGGATCAAGTGAATTCCAAGTCCAAACCTAGACATTCATTCATCTAGATTGACATCACCATCCAAGTTTAGTATTTTTATCTTTACTTAATTATTTTATTGTCATTTACTTTTATTGAAACTTATTTTATGTTATTTATTTTGTGACAATAACAAAACAAAAATACAAAAACTTAATTCTTGGTTAAATAATTACATGAAATCCCTCATTTATTCCTTTGAGAGACGACCTGGATGATAGTTCAGTAACTACATCATGATTGGTTATACTTGGCCTATAAGTTGAATCTAACATGAAATAAAATCCTAACATGTGCCATGTTGCAAAGGAAGTAGTACTGCCAGTAGTTATATTTACAACAATCTTATCTGCAACAACTTTATTTAATAGAATAGACTGAAAATCAGAGTCACAAGTGATTTTGTTTACAACAGGACCTTGTACAAAACCTTTGACATTTTTGCAAATATTTGTAGAAGGATGGCACTTAGGCACTAAATCAAGAAGTTAAGGGAACTAATAGACACCATCATTTCCCAAGAGTCCTTTAAGCATAACAAGTTTAGAAACATGTGATTTAACAAGACAAAATGATGAGTGAAACTCACAAAACACATCATTGTCCTTGCAAAATTGACTAACACTAATAAGATTCTTAGTAATAGAAGGAACAAACAATAAATTACTAAGATTAAAAGAAAATTTAGACTGGGAGGAAAGAAAAAAGTGGAAACACATGATGAATTAATGTTGAGACCTTGACCATTACCAATGGTGATTTGGCTAGGTCCCGCAAAAGGTGTCACTTGTTGAATGTTTTGTGACATATTAGTCACACAATGGGAAGCACCGGAATCAGGATACCAAGTCTGAGTTTAGGTGGGAGTGGAAGAAGAACTAGCCAAATAAATATGTGGACTAGACTGTTGTTTAGAAGACCGTGAAATGATTTGTTGTAGCTGGAGAACAACATACTAAGGTTGAGAAGAAATCAAGAGGGATTGCTAAGGAATGGCAAGAACATATTGAATTGGTTGAGCAAATATGAATTGCTAAGAAGTTTGACCACTTTGAGCTTGAGTAGTGGAAATTGAACTAGATGAAGTAAAGGAAAATGAAGCTGGTGGAGGAAAAGTAGGAACATAATCCTCCTCCAATCTATGATAACAATAAGTTGCTTCATGTCCAAACTTATAACAAATCTGACATTGGACATCAACAAACCTTCCTCTACCACCACCACCACCATGGTCAGAACCATGACCACCACAATTGTTCCATCCAAAATTCCTACCACCACAAGCACTAAAAAATGATTTCCACTGTAATCATTGGAATAATTTTCCTCAGAAGCAGTTTGAGTGGTCAAATTAGCTTGAGCTTGTGAATTAGATGTCATAGACAGAGTAGAATTAGGAGTATCAAAATCATTAAGAGATGAATTTCCAAAGTTAAGACCAACAAAGCCAAAACCTTGAGTAAGATTAATAGAGCCTAAATATCTTTTTTACGATCACTCAATTTGCACTTTGCGAGCGAGCAACAATGTTTCAACTTCATCAATAGTGAATGGATCAAACCGACTAGTAATCATAGAAATCGACAACTCATATTCATTAGGAAGACCATCAAGAATTAGGTCAAGATGTTCAGAATTATAGACAATTTTACTGATTGAAGCGAGCTCATTAACAAGCATCTACACATGTAAAAAATGATCCAGAATAGAACAATTATCCAGAGAAACATTATGAAGTTCACTATGAACTTGATGGACATTTTCTCTCAATGGTGATGAAAATGCAATTGAATTTGTTCCCAAAGTTGCCATACTAAGCGGAAACCAATGACACGAGGAAGAATATCACAAGAAATGGTAGCCTGCAACCATGCAAGGAGAAACTGATCTTGTTCATACCTGTAATGACCTGCCTCATCGCTACAATATCACCAATTTAAACTGCAAAAATTTCAATTTTTAAATGAAAACTCCGTTAATTTGCTTATGAAAAATAAAAGTAAATTTTTGGCAATATACATTCACCAAACAACGCACAATTACTTAAGTGAATATATATATATATATATAGTAACTCAGTACTCATCATCCACATAATGGAAAGTAAATTAGCTCATACATATAATTAAATATGTGATTTACATCCTCAATTCAAAAAGGAATTGTAGAACTAGCTATGGAGGAGTTGATTAACAAAACAAATCTCTCTTTCAAAATAATCCCAACGTCATCACTTCGGCTTGGCAACTCCACAAAAAAATCTCACTTCATGTACTCTACTATTGTTCTTCTACTCCCACGAGCAAAATTTTGCGATCATCATAGGTACCAACCACACGGTACATAAATTGCAAGGGTGAGTTTATTATAAAAGAAATTAACACAAAAATCAAACAACCATAATTAGTAAGAAAACATTAATAATATCATAATCATACATAAACACCCATTAGTCCAACATACACTCAACAAGTAGTCATCATCCGTCCATAATTCCAATCAATCATGCTTAGTACGATGCATGCACCTGACCTCAACTCTCAAATGCAATGTGGTACCATTCATCAAGGAAATAGCCTAGCATGTCCACACAACACTCTCACTTAGGAAAACTAGACAACAAGTGTCGAGGTCTCAAGAAAGTTACAAATCGAGTGACATGCCCCCAAGTACAAGTATTCCCCCTCATGAGAAACTACAAGTACTTATTGATAAAGTTTATACTATTTCCATGCAATATGAAGTATGAAACATGGGCACTATCAATGCACTAATCATGGATAATTAAAGATTCTAAGTCATCCCTCTCCATAAATGCTTAAAACTCTTTAACCACTTTTTTCCCCCCACTAGGGATATCCAACATGATCACTACACCCCCCATGTACATACACATCACACATCATCAGAATGACATTTTCAACATCAACAACTCATCTCGATGTCATTATCAACATTATCTCATCTAAATGTCATTTTCAACATCAATATCATCTTATCTCAGTGTCATTCTCAACATCAACATCATCTCATCTCAATGACATTATTAACAACACATCAACATAATCATCAATAACAACATTATCTCATATCAATATTATCATAAACACAAACATCATCTCATATCAATTATTATCAATATCATCTTCAATAACAACATCATTCTCTATCAACATTATCATAAACATCAACCTCACTTTATATCAATTAATATCATCAATAACAATATCATTGGTAAATCACATTCCGCATATACATACATATATAGTTCATGCCTGAGATTCACACTCCCCAGGTCTTCATACAACACAATTTTAATAAAAATAACAATTTCATTTATCAATAACAAATGTATCACATCCCATTAGTCAAAAACATTATTTTCTTGAAAACCAACATGCAACAGGAACATGCATACATCACCATGGTTAGGTTCCCTGACCCCAATTATGGTATTAAAAGTTGTAAATTATACTAAACTCCCCTCACCTATTGTGAGTTCTCCGTTAGTTCCTCTTTGCATCGCTCAAAGACCTCTCTCATTCACGTTTGTTAGTCCAAACACAAGATTCTATATACCAAATTGAAGGAAATTTAGTATAGATTTCAAAAACAAGGTTAATAATAACATTGGGGGGTCAATTACCCCTATCAAAACATAAAGGGCTAAGGGGTGTTTCGAATTCTACTAAATGGAGACGTCATTTTGAAATTCTAATCACGCCAATGTGACCAGGGTTCAGTGAAGGTCACGAAAATAACATCAATTTTATAAAAAGATAACTTTTACAACGTCTCATTTTCAAGGGTTTTTCAAAGGAAGTATAAACACATCTTATTACAATACCCAAAACACAAGAGACACTAAGAGAAACTCAAACTAACTAAGAGAAATGCTTAAAAGTCAAGATTACCTCAAAGATGCTACAAAAGAAAGGATTTGAAGGATTGTTCTCCACTAAATCATTGGGATAGATTTTGAGGATTCCGCTCTGATTAAAACGTTCCTCTCGGTGTGGTGGTTTGACGGCAAGCAACAGCGGCTCATGGTGACCACCAGTGGTCGTGGATGGTGGAGGAGGAGTTTCTAAGGTGGTTTGGATGGAGTATTGAGAGAGAAAAGCGTGACATTGTGTTTCTCATGCTAAAAAATGTATTTACAATCTACAGATCTCGCTTAGCAAGCTCGTCTCGCTAAGCAGGAGTCCACTTTTGGTGCTAAGCGCAACTTTTCGCGTTAGCGCAATTCCTCTCAGGTTGGGATTTGCGCTGAGCACGACAATTCGCGCTCAGCATAATTCCCTATCAGGTTGGAATTGTGCCATTTTGAGAATCCCAACGATCAAACTGTGGGGAAATATGTTTGGAACCTACAGTCAAAATTTGAAGACGATCCAACAATTAATGAATCCAAGATCGTGATTTTACTAGAATAGGTTTCCGTAAAATTTGAAATCTTATAATTTCAACTTAGGTCAATAAAACTCCACATAACTCAACATCCACATCAAGCAAATCACACATGACTAATTCACACCATACCTCAATTCATTCAAGTCAATCATATAATCAAATAACATGATAAATACAATTAAACATCGATTTATAATTAGCAATATTTCAGAGTGTTATAGTACCAAACACAATACTCACTGGTGATGCGATTGGCATCGTCATCATCAATCGAAGCATATTTTTGGGGAATTTGTAGATTAATGATGAAGCCTTCAAGATTATGACTATGAATTACAGGTTCAACCTGTTGAATCCAAAGAAGATAATTCTTTGCATGCAACTTCTAAGAAATGGAGTGTGCAAAGCCATGAAAAAATATTGACCTAAGCTCTGGATACCATGAAATGATTGAGAGAATTTGAGAGAGAAAGAGAGAGAGAGAAAGAAAGAGAGAGAAGATTGAGATTGAGAAAGTGATATTATTCAACCCGAACATAAACAAATTACAAGGATGAACATATAGTCTAATGATTGCCAACTAATTTAACTGTCAACTAACCCAAGTTAGTTGACAACTGTTACGGAGATGTTAGGCTCAAACTAACTAAACTGACAACTGATAACAGACTAACTACTAGCTATAGTGGTTAGAATATCAAATAACTAATAGATATCAAAAAAGAGAATATTGCGAGTAATGAATACTCCCTTATACTCAATAGCAGGCTTCTTCCTAATCCCATCAAAATTACGTCTTCGAATAATCTTTTTTGCTAAAAGCCATATATCATATAGGTTATCATCCACATTAACTCCCTTCATTAGTGGACCCGTATCTTTGACCCAATCATTGGGATTTGTCACACAATTCAATTTCCCTGGATTCATCTTCCTTGGTTCATCTCCTTGCTTCCCCCCCCCTCCCTCGCGTCGTCATATTGTGATTGCTATCCCCAACCACTCCAATTGGTGTACTTATCTCCTCCTATGCTCCTGTGTCATTCCAACACTTACACAATTATTCTCCTTATGACCATACCTTATGCATTTGAAATAGATTTTATGCAATCCCTCGTATTGTAACTTCAACAAGTATCCTCGGGCTATAACTTTTGGTTGTAGAGGCACATTCAAATCCAATTTGACACATACATGTGCAAACTAGACCTTAGAATGCTACGAGGATAGATCCCAATCTATAAAGGAACTCATGATTATAAAGTTCAATATGTAATTTTGGGATATAGATCCACACTGCCAACTTCCTACTCTATGTCGCACTTGCCATTAAAAAGGGTGCCAATATTATATCATAATATAGTGATCTACCACCATCCATGGCCCCTCGAACATCACCCTATTATAAGCTTCACCTAATGTAAAAAACACCTAATTTCCTTGACGCATCAATAATTTTGGTTCTCCCTTTCCTTTGCCCATTCACATTTAAGTTTCCCTTCTATGACACAAAACCCTACCTTCTTCCCTAGGATAGAAATAATCAAGGATCCTTTCTTGGATTACACCAATCCTAAAATTCATTATAAAAAATCAGCACTTCTTAAAATGCCTCTTGTCGCAACCTACCCTTCGGTGGGAGGGCGACGCGGGGCTCGAGGGTGCGTCTTCCAAGGGAGAAAAATGCGCGGAGTCGCCACTAATGTTTATTCGAGGAAAACGTCGGAAAAACTGGAAAGGTGTGGTCTACGAACTTTAAGTGTGAAAGGTTCGGGAGTTGTATTTACGCACGGGGAAGGTATTAGCACCCCACGTGTCCATGACAAGGGATGACAGCCTTTAATCGAGTGTGCAAAGATGACTTCAAATTGTTTTATTTTCCCCTTTTTTATGTTTATGTCTTTTTACGCCCTTTTTTGTATTTTTATCTTTTTATAGTCGACAAGGGTGTTTCCCTTGCTCCTACGTATTCCTTAATTGTGATAAGGAAATCAGACCTACGTAGTTCTTTGAGAACTAAGCGTTGGTTAAGTTGTTTTTATCTTTTTTTGCAAGATATATTTTGACTGAACAAAAGGTCATTTAAGGTGTTGGACCATTAAACGATCTTTTGATTTTGAAAGGGGAGAAACGTTAAGGCGTTGGACCATTAACGATCTCTTGTTTTTTGAAAGGAGAGAAATGTTAGGGCGTTGGACCATTAACGATCTCTTGGGGTGGTCGACAAAAGCAGGGCTTTTACTCCTACGTATCCTCAATTACGATGAGGAAATCAGACCTATGTAGTTCTTGCAAAAGCGGTAAAGTTACATGTTGATTTCATGCTTTTGAACGGTCCATGTTAACCGATAAAAGAAAAGACGATTGTTTAAGGCGTTGGACCTTAAAATGATTTTTAGTGATTTTTGCGGACAAAGCTTGATTTGTGAGTTGATTTTAGCCTTAGTTTCACTTTGGTTATTAGTCAATTGATCCAAGGAAACTTCCAAAGAAAAACCTCCGATTGATTTTTTTGATTATTTTATTCAAAGATATTTTGATTGTTTTATTATTATTTTGCTTTTTTTGGTTTAACCGAGTTTACAGCGTGAACGATCGGTTAGATTTTGTTTTAACGGTGATTAAACAAGATTACAACACAAATGATCAGTTGAAATTCATTTTATCATTTATTAGGCGAGATAACGGCTTAAACGAATGATTAAAGCACGTCAAAAGGGGGTACAGAAAGCAAACGAAATAAAAATAAAAGCATGCAAAACAAGTGGGGACCACTAAGGGCACATAGAATGAATTGAAATGATCAATTTCGGGAACTTATCGGTTGAAGAACGAAGAACGAACGAAGAACAATGAAGAACGATGAAGAACGGTGGAAAATCTTCACGAAATCACCCACAGAAACGTCTCGGAAGCATTACGGAAGCGTCTCGGCTTGGATTTTCTTCACGGAAACAATTTTTCTCACTAATTTCAAGTGAATCTCAGATACCAGAAGGGTTGAACCAATTTGTTCTGCCCTTTTTCCCCTATTTATAGGGGAAAAGAGGGAGGTGGTTGCCGCCCAGCTCGCCCAGGCGAGCTGGGTTGCTTCCACCAGAAGGCACCGTCTTCTGTTGGAACATCCTAGAAGGCCCAAGTGGGCCTGATTGCTATTTGCACATCCCTGTTTACTAAATACACCCCCTTTTTACCTTTTTTTTACTGATTCTTTTTCTGTAACGTTACGGAACTTTACGGATTACGTAACGATATTTTTTTTCTTTCCGTAATGTCATGAAACTTTACGGATTACGCAACCATCCCCTTCTTTGACTTTTGGAATGTTACGAAACTTTACGGATTGCGCAATAATACTTCCTTTCGACTCCCGACATGTCGCGGAACTTCACGGATTGTCTAACGATGGGTGTCAAGTACCTCGAAGCGGTCAAGCGAAGGTCGCATCCCACCAAACAGATGGTCCCCGGACGAAATTAGGGTGTGACACCTCTCTATCCCCTTTTGTCAATGGTGGGGGTGGAACCTCCTCCTCCAGTTTGTCAACGCAATGTCCATAAAAAATAGAGAAAAGGATGGGCCCTTCCGTATTCAGCAGCTTCTCCATATGCAAATCATGTTTTGATCCGTTATCCATATTCCCATGATAAATACCCCCTTCATCAATCACCTTATGTTTAACCTTTTATGTGCAACGTCTTCTTCTTTTAAACTCTCTCTCATAACCCTAGCAAAGCACTCACTCTTACATTCCATATTATTCAATAATAGCCTTGTGAATACTGCTATATTAACCAAATTTTACTATAGTATGGATTATGAAAACTAATTTTTGTAGTGTATAAACAATAACTACATTACAAAACTTCCAAAATGTAACACAATGTTTTAAAAATTGCAGTCTAAAAATTAGTTTTTGGAAAAGTTCTTTTAAAAAAAATACAAAAATTAAAGAAAAGGGAGTGCAATATAGTTTTTTTTTCTTAGAAATTCTATAGTGGTCAATACCAGTATGCCGAAACATCCTCATACCCAATAAAATTTAGCCATCTGTCAACTTTTTTAAAGATAAAAAATTATTAAAGATCAACCTTTTAAACTTCTTTTTTTTCCAAACTTACCCTTATCTTTATTGACCTCTCTCTCTCTCTCTCTCCATTCGTCAAGTTTGTCGCCCTTTGTTCTCCCTTCTCTCTCTTTCTCAACTTCTCATTTTTTTTCATCAATTCTCGTTCTCTTTTATCCCGTCATCTTCTTTTATTCATTAATTTCTTTTAGTTGGTAAGATGTTTTAGTAAATATGTCTCTAAAATCATCTAAAAAAACACATTAATTGGACTCCAATTATAACTTGACCTGATATGGCCCAAGATAAATTTAATAGAATTTTGTATGCACATCTTGAATAGGATTTTGATTTTCTAGTATACGATTTTGATGACTTCAGCATTGGTAAAGGGGCAATAATTGAGATGCAAATAGAAATAAATTTATTCAATAAATAACAGTTTTCATCAACACCAAAAATATATATAGCACCAAACCCAGAGTTATTCTCCATGGCCAAGCAAGAAGGATAAAAATAGTTAAGCCAAGTACTGAGATTCACAACATATTGTCAAAATATCCCCTGTATAGATGGGAAAAGAATTGAAAAAAAAAACAACTAACATAAATCCAATTATCCAAATGCTACAAGTACCACTGCAATTTTCTAAAACTTAATTGAGGTAGCTACAAGAGAGAATCCATCTTTGATATTTTGGAGACCTCACCCCTTTCTCTAGCTTCCCTTTTCCTTGTTGGTGGCGGTGCAAACCTGACATTTAAACAGAATTGAAACACTTTATTCTTGTTGGAGTGCTTAATAGATTCTGAACCAGCGACGATAACCAAACCTTAGAACACTCAGCTTTTCAACATTTCATTTAACCTTCACAACACCAATGTAGATGTCACCTTCATTGCTCCCCTCTCTAATGACCATGTACGAACTTCTTGAAGATCCATTAGGAATAAATCCTTCAGCCAAGAGCAAGTCACCTTCATCGCTCTTCTCTCCAATGACCCTTTCATGGCTGTCATCAACGACAACATCAGCTTGTGGATAGAAAAGGGTTTGGTGCACAAGGGGCAAGGTATTGTTGGAGAGATTAACAATTCTTGTTGACACATCTGACTGTCTTCCCCTTCACTCTCCATGGTGACTTCATAAACCTTTGGAGAAGGGATTCATGTGATTTGTGTTTAGGACTGAGAGGGTACGATTGACAGATTTGTGTGCCAAAAGGGTAAATTTGGAATAGAATAAAATTTTAAAATATTAAATTAAATGAATATTTTTTCGTTAAAAAAAATTGACATGTGTCACGTTGTAAAGATAAGGGGGATTGAATTGTGATTTTTACTAAATTTAAATCCTTTTTCTAAGACAACGAAGTTATCGTCTGGTGAGAGACTTAAGAAAAACAAACAATAGATTTTCGTAGGAAAAATCAGACAATAGTTTCAGAACTTTGTAAAACAAACAAAGTTTTTCAAAAGCAAAGATAAAAATTTGAACCCCAGGTTAGTTCAAAAATGGAAGAGAGAATAAATAGAATAAGATGCAAAGAATTTATAATGGTTCGTTTAACCACTAAGTTTCACTAACTTCAACAAGTTACAAGTATTTATCATTGCCACTTTTGGCTCCTTAACTCAAGCTTTACACCAAGCTTCTTACAACCAATATTCTTTGTCTTTTCAAGCCACAATTGGCTCTAACACGAATCAGAAGATTTCTTGGTTTGATTTCACAATAATGAACACTTTATCCTCTTACAAACAGATAAACAAATTCAACGCTTAGTCTTTTCTCTCAAGATGAACAAAGTATTTTGAGAGCTTTTCTAAACTTTACAAGAATTTACACATAGAGCTTTTTATGCAAAGAATAAAATAATAAGTGCTTCAAATTATATCTAATGCCTTCAAAGCTTCTGGTATTTATAGGTCTCCTTCAATCAAGTATATGTTATCTCTAAACAGACACATTTCCTCTCTTTAAGCTTGCGTCTGAAGAAAATGGTCGTTGGGTCATTAAATGTGTTCATTAAATGCACAAACTTCTTCATGTTGAGAAACCACTCTACGTCACTAACATGTTGAAAACTTCAATAGGAAACCATTTCCTTTTGTGTTAGAGCAGGCATGTGCAGCATGTAACACCCTGAAATATTACTAGTTATAAATCGATGTTTAATTTTATTTATCGTGTTATTTGACTATATGATTGACTTGAATGAGTTGAGGTATGGCTTGAATTAGTCATGTGTGAATTTCTTTATGTGGATGTTGAGTTATGTGGAGTTTTGTTGAACTAAGTTGAAATTATGAGATTTCAAATTTTGCCTAAACCTATTTCAAACAAATCACGACCTCGAATTCGTTAACCATTAGATCATCCTCAAATTTTGTCTGGGGCTTCCTAAGACATTGTTACACAGTCTGACCGTTGTGATTTTGAAAACAACCAAATTTTGATGTATCGATAAGCGAGAAGGGCGTGCTAAGCGTAATTTCAACCCGAGAGAGAATTGCGTTGAACGAGAATTGGCCCGCTGAGCAAGCCATAGTGTAGAGGAAGTTGCACTGAGAGAGAATTTGCGCGCTGAGTGAGAAAAGTGGACTCCCGCTTAGCGAGACGAGCTCGTTAAGTGAGATTTGCAGATTATAAATACGTTCCTCAACGTGAAAAACATGATTTTTCACTCTCCTCTTCTCCAAAATGCCACCCAAACCCTAACACCTCCTTCTCCACCACCCACGACCACCGGTAGCCGCCACGAGCCGCCGTTGCTTGCTGTCGAACCCCCACACCAAGAGAAACATCTTAATCGGATCGGAATCCTCAAAATCCTCCTCAAGGATTCGGTGGAGAAAATTTCCCCAATCCTCCATTTCATAGCTTCTCTGAGGTAATCTTGACTTCTAAGCCTTTCTCTTAGTTAGTTTGAGTTTCTCTTAGTATCTCTTGTGTGTTGGGTACTGTAATAGGGTGTTTTTACACTTCCTTTGAAAAACCCTTGAGAATGAGACATTGCAAAAGTTATCTTTTTATAACATTGATGTTATTTTTGTGACCTTCACTGAACCTTGGTCACATTGGCATGATCAAAATTTCAAAATGATGTCTCCTTTTAGTAGAATCCGAAACACCCCTCAGCCCTTTATGTTTTGACAGAGGTATTTGACTCCGAATGTTGTTATTAACCTTCTTTCTAAAATCTACACTAAATTTTCTTCAATTTGGTATATAGAACCTTGCGTTTGGACTGACGAGCGTGAACGAGAGAGACCTTTGAGCGACGCAAAGAGGAACTGAAGGAGAGCTCACAGTAGGTGAGGGGAGTTTATTATTGTTTACAGTTTTTAATATCATAGTTGGGGTTAGGGAACCTAACTATGGGGATGTATGCATGTCCCTGTTGCATGATGGTTTTCAAGAAAACAATGTTTTTGACTAATGGGATGCAATATATCTATTATTGATGAATAACATTATTGTTTATTAGACTTGTATGGTCTGAAGACCTGGGGAGTGTGAATCTCAAGCATGAACTATAGATGTATGTATATGCGGAATGTGACTTATTGTTGATGTTGCTATTGATGACATTAATTGATATGAGATGAGGTTGATGTTTATGATGATATTGAGATGAGATGATGTTGTTATTGATGATTATGTCAATATGAGTTGATGTTGTTATTGACAATTATGTTAATATGAGATGATGTTGTTGTTGATGATAATGTCATTGAGATGAGATGATGTTGATGTTGATGTTGAGAGTGATATTGAGATGAAATGTTGATGATGCTTAAAATACATTGTGATGATGTATGTTGTGTATGTACATGGGGGGTGCATTGACCTTGTTGGATGTCCCTGGTGGGGGAAATAGAGTGGTTAAAGAGTTTTAAGCATCTCTGGAGGGGGATGGCTTAGAATCTTTAATTATTCAAATCAATGCATTGATGGTGCTCATGTTTCATACGTTGTGTGATGTGTATGTACATGGGGGGTGCAGTGACCTTGTTGGATGTCCCCTAATGAGGGAAATAAAGTGGTTAAAGAGTTCTAAGCATCTCTGGAGGGGGATGGCTTAGAATCTTTAATTATCCACGGTCAATGCATTGATGGTGCCCATGTTTCATACGTTGTATGTTGTGTATGTACATGGGGGGTGCAGTGACCTTGTTGGATGTCCCTGGTGGGGGGAGTAGAGTGGTTAAAGAGTTTTAAGCATCTCTAGAGGGGGATGACTTAAAGTCTTTAATTATCCACGGTCAGTGCATTTGATGGTGCCCATGTTTCATACTTCATATGACATGAAAATAGTATAAACTTTGTCAGTAAGTACTTGTAGTTTCTCATGAGGAGGAATACTTGTACTTGGGGGCATGTCACCTCGACACTTACTGCCTAGTTTTCCTAAGTGAGAGTGTTGTGTGGACACACTTAGGCTATTTCCTTAGCGATGGTACCACATTGCATTTGAGAGTTAAGGTCAGGTGCATGCATCATACTGAGCATGATTGATTGGAACTATGGACTGATGATGACTATTTGTTGAGTGTGTGTTGGACTAGTGAATGTTTGTGTAAGCTTATGATATTTGTTGATATTTTCTTACGAATTGTGGTTATTTGATTTTTGTATTAATTTCTTTTATAATAAACTCACCCCTCGCAATTTTTGTACTGTGTGGTTGGTACCTGTGATGATCGCGAACCTGTGTTCGTGGGAGCAGAATGACAACAATAGAGTACGAGAAGCAAGATTCTTTTGTGGAGCCGCTGAACCGACATGATGACGTTGAGATTATTTTGGGAGAGAGTTGTGTTTTGTTAATCAACTGCTCCATAGCTGGTTCCATGATTCTTTTGTTGAATTAAACAAATTTAATTATATGTATGAACAAATTTACTTTCCATTATGTGAATGATGTGTATTGAGTTACTATACCTATACCTATATATATATATATATGTGTGTGTGTGTGTGTGTGTGTGTGTATGTATGAATGTATTCACTTAAGTAATGGTGTGTTGTTTGGTGAATGTATATCGAGAAAAAAATCACTTTCATTTTTTTTATAAGCAAATTAACAGAGTTTTCATTTAAAAAATGAAATTCTCACGGTTTAGAGTGGTGATATCGTAGCGACGAGGCGGGTCGTTATACAACAGAGCTCTTCTTTTGATGATGATTGGGAAATTTCAAAGCTTGGCTTCATTTATTCTTCATAGGATTTGACAACTCCTAGGAGAATGTCTTCGTAAAATAGATCTCAAATACAAAGTATTAAGTGAAGTCTTAAATACCAACTTTAATGTCGTATCAGATTATGATTCCATCTTGCTATCGTCTAAAGCATTAGACGCCAACTTCGTGAAACATGTTCTGATAGCACACAAGACACAACTTTTAACCTTTGTATTTGTTTACATATAATCAAAATAATTAAAGGTCATGATTTTTCTTAAGACATAAATGTGTTTTAATTTAACACACATTTTAACCAAGTCGTTGATTATTTGACCTTTATAGCATTTCTCTCCATTTTTTCTTCCAAAGTGTGACTTGTATATTACATGGGCCACGACCAAAAGTTTCATGGGCCCAGTTTGGTCCATCTTGTTAGGGGCATTGCTATTGTTACTTCCAAATTTTCTATTGACACTATCAACCACAACAATTTGACCATTTTACTTTTCTCCCTTTTTCCTACACCCCTAACCTTTTTTCCTTCCTCCTTTACTCCTCCATCACTTTTCCTCTTCCTTTCTTTCTCGTTAGACCAAATCATAATTCTATATTTTCTTAATTTTCAAAATACTCAATGGAATCATGATTTTGTTGTTATTTGGGTTTTGACACACAACAAAATCATGATTTCGTTGTTGTTTGGGTTTAGACACACAACATAATCATGATTCCATTGTGTGTCCAATTTCAGACATACAACAAAATCAGGATTCCGTTGAGTTTTTTTTCTTGTTGGAACGTTGTTGTGTCGTATTTTTTATTTTTTATGAATGGTTCTTTGCAAAAAAAAATACATGAATTGGAATACATTTTTTTCCTGATGAAGTTACAATGCCTCATGATTTTGGAAACATGCTTGATGATAGTCGAAATGACTTTTACCATCCCAATCAATCAGATGAAATGTCTGCAGATCATGATGGCTTGGGAAATCAACATGAAGATCCTGACAATGGGTTGGACATTGACCCTTCCCCCCTAACTTGATTACCTGACTTTTCCAATCATTTAATGACTGATGAGGTATGTTGATTAGTTGACAATTGATTTTATATTTGTGTATGTGTATGTTGTGTAAGTGAAGAATTTTCTTTTATGTTTTTGCAAATCGAGATTATTTGCTGCACTAGGCTCGAGATTTGGGGAAAATTCTAGGACTTGTTCTTGTCATTTATAGGTCGGAAAATGCTTGGGCAGGCTTGGTGAATTCTACTGAAAAAACAAATATATGTGCAATGGTTGAAAAGCTTTACAAACATGTGTGCACTTTATTTGACATTTCATGAGTATGTTTATTATACACGGTTGATGCATCATAAGGAAAGATATGTACAAGCATGGACTGATCACATTGTGCATCTTGGAAACATAACAATTAATAGGTTCCTTTTGTAATTACTTGTTTCACATTTTGTTTGTTATGTATCTTTTGTTGACATTACACTAAACTGCTTTACAGGGTTGAAGGCGCACATTCAAGATTAAAGAGGTTGCTTTATGATAGCATGGGTGATTTGTGTATTTGTTGGGATGCAATGAATAACATGGTTTTATTGCAACATACTGAACTTAAGGCATCATTTTAGAAAAGCATCAATGTGGTTGACCACAGGTTCAATACACCATTTTACAAGAGACTACGAGGCTTTGTTTCAACACAAGCACAAAGTTTAATCTTTGATGAATTGAAGTGCTCTACAATTGTCGGTGTTGACAATTTTGCTTGTGGCTGCACACTCAGAACTAATCACGGTCTAGTGTGTGCCTGTGAAATTGCTAGGCATAGCCATATCAGTGGCCCAATACCCTTGTTGTTCATTCATGTGCATTGGAAGATGTTATCTATTAGTGGTACAGACGACATAGGTGATTCTTGGGGGGACTTAACTCTTACAAATGAAGTCAATGCATTGTTAAAGAGATTTTCACTGCTTGGTGTAGGCGGGTAAATGACATTGAAGTATAAGGTCCGTGAACTTGTATTTTCGGATACCACTTCAATGTGTCCCCTTCTAGAGAAAGTCAAAATAAAGGGTGCACCAAAGTCTGTGAAATCTACTAAATGTGCACCTTCGATGTGGGATTGAATCGATGAAATGAACATGATGGTTAATAGTTTGAGAACTCCAAGTGTGTCCCGCAAAGATGCCAATAACAAAAAGAGAACCAAAAAAAATTCCTTATATGAATGAATTTCCCAATCCATTGCAATAGTTCATCGCAAAAAATGTTGAAGTGAGACCCGATGGAAATTATAGTTACAAGATAATTGCAGCTTTACTAGGTCAGGGTGAGGAATCATGGGCTCTAGTTTGACAAGACTTGATTTAGGAACTTCAAACATGGAATTCTCAATATATTGAGTTGTTTGGCACATAAGACAAATTGGTTAAATTATTAGACTCTTTGTATGTTCAACCTGGCCTAATAACATTCATTAGCAAGTGGATGACCATTCCTGACATGGGTTATATTATTGCTAGTTGGTATAATGTTATCTTAGTTTTCTTATCTATGCTCCAAAGTTGGACTTTCTTTCTGTTTAGGAGTTTGACACCATTTGTGGCATAACAACACCTTATTGCCATTGGGTTTGTCAACGAAAATCTTTTTGTGCAGGCATACAACATCTACTTAAGAGACTTTTTAGTATTGTAATCATTAATTGGTTTGTTAACTAACTCAACTATATCATTTTTCTGTGATAATATAAATGTATTTGGAGGATGATTATCCCCTACCTCCTATTGCACCACAATGGAGTACATACTACACATGTGAAGCTCATTCATGACAGAGATCGTACTTGTAACGCATACAAGAATTTAACTCATTGGTGTTTCATTCAACTATAGGATCTCAATATGTAATAAACATCATTAAGGATTAGTTGTTTTAGTTAACTTCTTTGTATTAAGTATTGTTATGTGTATTCATTTGACACTTGGTAAGACTCTATCTAATGTTTTTATGCATTTAATGTAGACTATAAAGTTTGCTAATTGTTGTAAGCCATGCATATTGTGTTGTAAGCCAGGTTGAGGTCCTTAAACATTTAATTATTATGGCGGACAAACAAAAATAACAACGAAAACATATTTTCATTATTATTTTTTTCACAATCATTTTACAAATTTATGTTTGTACAACTAACAACAAAACATGCTTTTGCTGCTCACAATGCATCAAGAAAAAAAATATAACAATGGAAACACAACTCCATTGGACAATTTTTCAGCTCAACAACGAAAACATATTTTCATTATAGGGGTGGCCAAGAACTATAGTACTATGAAGACACACTTATGTTGTGTAACTATCAAAGTATACAACAAAAATGTATTTCCGTTTAGTAAATGGGGGTGGAAAAAATTTAACAACGGAATTGTAAGTCTCTTGTACAAGTTTCCGTTTTATTTCCTACCAAGGGGCAATTTGGCAATTCCCAAAGGCACCCACATGAGAAGTGTCAATAGCAAATTTGGAAGTGCCAATAGCAATACCCTCTCGTTAATTACACATACGGCCCATTTGAGGGTACTGTCCATGTTTTCTTGAGTAGGAAGTTGAGATCTTCGACGCTTTAAGACCAAAAGCACCGTCTCCGTCTCCGTCTCCACCTCCTGTCCTTCGTTGCACTTCGCTTTTTCCAAAACCAATCACATCAGCATCACTCTCGTCGCCGCCGTCGTCGACCACCGCAAGAGCCATCGCACTCCGCCGTCATCCGTTAGGGCAAAAATGAGTCGAGGAAGTGGAGGTGGATACGATCGTCACATCACTATTTTCTCCCCTGAAGGACGTCTCTTCCAAGTCGGTACGTAACTCAAATTTCTTCTTTTACTGTAACCTCTCGCAACGCGACGTTTTAATCAGTTAAATACCCTTTAGATCTTTCACGTTCTGGATTGACCTAATTTGTTAAGATTTTCTATATGGAAAAACAAGTATTGTTATTTTTTGGTCGTTCATGAAATTATTTTTTAATTTTGGTGATTTAAGTTGAAATTAATGGTAATGGAATAGTGAGCTAGGTTAGTGGATTGCATTTGTGAAAGGCTTAGGAAGGTGGAAGTCCGAAGTTAAGAATTGCTCGCATGAATCTGAGTGGATTGATTGTGTCCGTTAGGAATGGAAATACATTGTTTTTTTTTCTATTGGCAAAATGTATCAGTTTCTCTTTTTCAATCTTATGTTCTCTCTCTTTTTTTTAAAAAAAAAAATTGTTGTCTTAAGCCCTAATTTAACCTTACCAAACGCGGCCTTATATCTGTGACTCCCCTACTGGATCAGCGTAGGTTTATGAAAATTTCATTGCAGTTTGTTTGACTTGTTTGGAAAAGAGTTGACTAGTTTGTTAGGCTGTAGTGTTCTGAGTGGTGGAATTTTTATGCATGTT
Source organism: Glycine soja (assembly GCF_004193775.1). Taxonomy (NCBI): domain Eukaryota; kingdom Viridiplantae; phylum Streptophyta; class Magnoliopsida; order Fabales; family Fabaceae; genus Glycine; species Glycine soja. Next base: position 21,526,819 of record NC_041013.1, read on the forward strand.
GAAACAGAGTATGCTTTCAAGGCTGTTAAGGCCGCAGGAATCACCTCAATTGGTGTCCGAGGAAAGGATTCGATTTGTGTTGTTACTCAGAAGAAGGTTCCGGTGAGTACAGAAAATAAATGGTTCTTTGATCTTTGTTTTGCTTGTGTGAGTATGTGTCCAGGATGCTTACTTTGGTATGCTCAATGCAGGATAAGCTTTTGGACAACACAAGTGTTACACACCTCTTTCCCATCACCAAGTACCTTGGTTTATTGGCTACTGGCATGACAGGTATATTTTTTTGTTGCACCTCTTCACTGATTCTTTGTTACAGTCTTGTAGATATTTGTTTTGAAGCCAAACCTTTTGTTTCGGATGCAGCTATTTTTTTATGTGTGATACTGGTCAACAAAATTGTGCAACCTTACATAAAATGTGATTAATAGTTTATGATGAGAAAATAGTTCTATTAGACCTGAATGTTACTGTCAAAGTTGTACCTAGGGCTAACTTGACATATGATCAGACTAGACTCACTGACACTGTAGAGACAATGATAATATTGTTTTTCCTTAAATAAAATTTTGATGTATGAGTACATGTTTAGATTTCAGCCAGAGAAAATGAATATTTGTATAAAGATATATTTAGAGCTAACTTATTTTTACATTAAAAATTCAATTTTTGCTTTATCATATTGGAATACCTCTTTCCAGCTGATGCTAGGACACTGGTCCAACAAGCAAGAAATGAAGCAGCTGAGTTTCGCTTTACATATGGATATGAAATGCCTGTAGATGTATTAGCTAAATGGTAAGTGGTTCTGTTTTTAGAAAGATATTTTGCCATCATTACTATTACTAGCTGCTTATTATCCTGTTTCATATCTGCTTTCAAATTATCATTATTTAGTGGAGAAGAATGTTACCCGAAACAGTACAACAATTGGTAATAGCCACATTGTTGTAACGTGCTTCTGAAATTGAAGTGCAACAGGAATATTCTATTATCTGTTGCTCCTCCTACCGTGTTGAATATGTAGATTGCATGCTTATTCAGTAATTAGCATCTAATGCACTAAAACAGTGAAGAAACTATTTGTGCTTTCTCCTCCAAATAGGTGCTGTTAACAGATCCCACATTAGAAACCATTATGGCTATGAGTTATAGCAAGTTATTGGACCTGTCAACTACTTAATGTTGTCATGTGTTTCAGATAGGGATGCTGAATGCTGATAAAGAATGAAAACTTTTTTCAGTTTTAGAGATGATAATTTTGTGTCAAGGTTTTATAAGGATTGAATTTATTGGGTGTGATTGTTCATTGCCATCTTTCATTTTTCTAGTTGTATAAAGCACTTGCTGCAAATCTGATGGTAAAGTAATTGGTGATTAAGTGGCTCTTACTTTCCTTATCCATCTACCTCATTCTAACTCTGGTTCTACACCATCTTCACAGTAATTTTTCTAATATAGTAATAGTCATGTCCAGATTTTTACACACTCTCTGGAAATGACACTGATTATGATTAAACATTTGTGATATATAAAGGTATCTGGCAAGCAGTGGATAGCACACCATTTTTTTACTTGAGACACGTGTAGGGCTTGAAATTTCTATCGCTGCTTTAGTTTACTTCACAAAATTTCTTAAACAGAATGTTAACAGCTTTTCTAGCAATGGCACAGTGGTAGTGAATTGTTGGTTACAGCACTAGCATTAGTTCTTAATAGCTTGTTATGTTTTTGCTTTCAATTTCTTTGCTGGATGTGGATACAGTGTGTTATATCTTGGTAATATGTTCTGTCTGTTAGGATTAAGTTCTACCATCTTAGAAAGGATTCTCAAACGGGTCTATGCAGTTTAATATAGCTGTTAGCTAAAAAAAATTGATTTTTTTCCCTTTCCTTTAATGTTATATGTTTCTGTTTTGAATTAGTGAGTAATTTAATGTGGCTTCTATGAAAAACTGGTTTCTATCATGTTTTGTTTTATGCACAAGAGTAGGAAGCACAGTTAATTGCAGTAGCAGTTTTGTCTATGCTTGTTATAATAGTGTATAGTAGATACAGCTCAGTTGTTGCTGACTCAATATAAGAGTTACTTAGTTAAGCTAACTACTTCTGTACTCTCTATAAATACTCTACTGTGTAATTCTGTTTTAACTAACTCATTCATAATACGATAATAGTTTTCATAATATTTCAGTTCTCTCTCTCTCTCTCTCTCTCTCACCTCCATGGATTTCTTCATGGTATCCAGAGCTTCCTAAAGCCTTCAATGGCAGTTCGATCCTATTTTTTCGCTTCTGCAAGCACATCCTTCTTGTGTTTTGTTTGGTTGTTTGTGTGATTCAAGTGAATCCATGATTTTTCGATTCTGTTTGGATTTCCGATCTGGAAAACTGTGTTTCTTCGATCGTTGCGTCGCTTTGATCGCGATTTCGATCCAGTTTGAATTCTGTTCTTAGATTTCGATTCTGTTACCTCTTTGATCGCGATTTCTGTTTTGTGCGATTTCTCCATTCTTCGCACTCCTTTGGTCTCGATCTCTGGTTGCACGCGATTTGCTAGTATTAGCGGCATCTGTTTCCGGCATCTCTGTTCGTTCTTCTTTAATCGCGTTTCTATGATCATGGTCTTAGATTCGTGTTCTCTTTTCCTGCGATTTCAGAATCAGGTTTCATGTTTTTGGTTTGTGTATGCTATGTCATTGTCGCCGATTAATGCGGTTCCGGTGACCGGAGGTCCCCGGTAAACTCCTCCTCTGGCGCTGGAAATAATTTCGCATATCATGTTATGGTTAAACTTACAGATGATAACTTTTTGCTTTGGAAGCAGCAAATTGGACCGGTTCTAAAGGTTCATCGACTTCAACGTTTTGTTGTCCGCCCACTAATTCCCCCAAAGTATCTTACACAAGAAGTGCAGACATGGATAAAGAAAATCCAGCATATGCAGCATGGGAATATCAAGATCAATCACTGCTAGTTTGGCTTCAGTCGTTCTTATCTGAGGCAATTCTGTCAAAAGTTGTTGGAAAAGATACATAATCATTTTTATGCTAAAACAAAAGCAAAATTCAGATATCTTCGCACAGAACTTAGGAATACCAGAAAAGGTGAACGCTCCATAGTTGAATTTCTCACTCGTATAAAAACAATTGTTGATTCTTTACTAGCCATTGGACAAACTGTTTCTGTTCAGGAACAGATAGATGTTATTCTTGAAGGTTTGCCAAGTGAATATGAGTCACTGGTTACTACAATCAGCAGTAAGATTGATCAGTTCAAATTTGAGGAGATCTAATCTCTTCTTTTGGCTCAAGAACAAAGGCTTGAAAAGTTAAGAGAAAGTGTTGTTGCTCCTGCACTGAATTTGACTCGAGCTCAAACAGCAAAGGCAGAGGATACTGACTCGGATTCAACACCTCAAGTGCAGTTTACTCAACACAATGATAGGGGCAGATCTTCTAATTCCAGAGGTAGAGGTGGCAGATCTAGTTATGTATATAGAGGAGGCAGAAATTATGGTAACATTGATAACAGAAACTATGGAAATAATTATAACAGGAATTTTGGAAATGGTGATCACTGAAATTATGGAAATACTGATAGGTATAAAATACAGTGTCAAGTCTGCTACAAGTTTGGCCACAGTGCAGCTTATTGCTATCACAGGTTTAATCCAAATTATGTAGCTCAACAGTATAATCAGAATCATTCTGGGAATCAGAACAGAAACTACTCCTATCATAGGCCTAATTCTCAACCTCAGAACAATAACTCTCAGTCACAGCACAATGCACAAGCTCCTCAAGCCTACTTAGCCAATGCTAATCCTACTCAGCAGTCACAGAATTGGTACATTGATTCTGGTGCAACTCATCACGTCACTGCATCTCCTCAGAACTTGATGAATGAAGTTCCAACCTCGGCCAATGAGCATGTTTTCCTTAGCAGCGGTCAAGGTTTGCCTATTATTTCCACTAGTTCAACAATTTTTCAGTCTCTTTTTGCCTCTGATGTTAAATTAACCCTAAATAATCTATTGCATGTTCCTCACATAACTAAGAACTTATTAGTGTGAGTCAGTTTGCCAAAGATAATGTCATTTTTGAGTTTCACTCATCTCATTGTGTTGTCAAATCTCAGGTTGATGGTTTCATACTCCTTAGAGGTGCTCTTAGCTAAGATGACCTCTATGTCTTCTCAAATCTTTTGAATTCTTCTGTCAAGTCTACTGTTGGAAGGGCTGCTGCCTCTGTTCATATGTCTTCACTTTCAGCTTTGTCTTCTCATTGTAATAATGTCAATTCTAGTAACTCTAGTTTACTTTCTCTTTAGCTTAATAGGCTAGGTCATCCTAGTTCTGCTGTTGTAACTCATGTTCTTAGGACTTGTAATATACCTTTTTTCAATAAAATGACAGAAGAATTGTGTACTGCCTGCTGTATTGGCAAATCTCACAGACTTCCCTCTTATCCTTCTGATTCTGTCTATTGTGCTCCTCTTGAGTTAATATTCTGTGATCTATGGGGACCTGCACCTATGCTTTCTTCTATGGGTTTCAATTACTATGTCTCATTTGTTGATGCTTACAGCTGTTACACTTGGATCTATTCTTTAAAACAGAAATCTGAAACTCTGTCTGTGTTCAAACAGTTTAAGAGCCTTGCTGAATTACAGTTAAACCAGAAAATTAAAAGTATTCAAACTGATTGGGGGGGGGGGGGGGGGGGGGGGTGAGTTTAGACCTTTTACTCAATATCTTAATCAAATAGGCATTCATCATAGGCTTATCTGTCCTCATACTCACCATCAAAATGGTGTAGTGGAAAGAAAACACAGGCACATTGTTGAAATGGGTTTGACTCTTTTGTCACAGGCTTCCATGCCTCTTTCTTACTGGGATCATGCTTTTCATACAGCAGTTTATCTTATTAATAGATTTCCTTCTGCCTATCTCAAAAATACCATCCCTTATGAAATGACCTTTAACAAATATCCTGATTATTCTTTTCTAAAGGTGTTTGGGTGTATGTGTTTTCCTCATCCAAGGCCCTTTAACAAAGATAAACTTGATTTCAGGTCAAGTCCATGTACTTTTTTGGGATATTCACCTCATCATAAAGGATATAAATGTCTTGATTCAAAGGGTAAAATTTTTGTCTTGTGATGTTGTTTTCAATGAGTCCAGCTTCCCTTTTTCTGTTGCTAAGCCTCATGTTTCATCCCCTCCTTCTAGTGTTCCCTCTCAATTACTTCGTCTTGGTGTCCTTCCTATACCTACTGCTCATCCTAATCCTCCTTCTCATTCTATGGAGTCTATAGAGTCCCTTAGTTCATTGTCTCAACCTGTTGAGTTGAATTCTCTTCAGCTAGTTCCCACTAAACAAGCTGCATCCTCTATTCCAGCAAATGATGAGTCCAGTCCCTCTACTTTACCCTCTACTACTCCTCCTCAACCTCAAAATACACATCCCATGCAGACTAGATCAAAGTCAGGTATTGTACGACCACGGTTACATCCTACCTTACTTCTAACTACTGCTGAACCTACTTCTGTTAAACATGCTCTCTCATCTCCTGAGTGGAAGGAAGCTATGCGGCAAGAGTACAATGCTCTTATGGCCAATAACACTTGGTCTCTGGTCCCGTTATCCTTAGGCAGAAAAGCCATTGGCTGCAAGTGGGTTTTCAGGGTAAAACAGAATTTTGATGGCTCTATCTTGAAGTATAAAGCTCGGTTGGTGGCCAAGGGGTTTAATCAAATCCCTGGTCAAGATTATTCACAAACTTTTGCACCAGTTTTGAAATCTGTCACAATCAGAATAATGTTGACTATTGCTCTTAATCATCACTGGTCTATTCAGCAAATCGATGTGAACAATGCTTTTCTTAATGGCTATTTGGAAGAATTCTACATGACACAGCCTCTTGGATTTGCTGATTCTGATAAAAGTATGGTCTGCAAACTCAAGAAAGCTATCTATGGCTTAAAACAGGCACCTAGGGCCTGGTATGAAAGATTAACCAAAACACTACTGAATTTTGGCTTTGTTCAAAGCATGTGTGGTCCATGCCTTCTAGTGTTCAAGACTGATTCTGAGTGCCTTTATCTGTTGATATATGTTGATGATATTATCATCACAAGGTCATCTCCTGTTCTTATTCAAAAATTAATGACCAAACTACATGCTGTCTTTGCTCTTAAACAACTAGGAAATTTGGATTATTTTCTGGTTATTGAAGTAAAACATTTGAGTAATGGTTCTCTACTGTTATCTCAAGCTAAATACATTCGTGATTTACTTGAAAAGGCTAAGATGGTTGATGCCAAACCAATACTCACTCCTCTGCCCTCTGATCTTAAGTTAACTAAACTTGGTACAGCTAAGCTTGTTTCAGTCCCTGTTGCTGATGCTACTCTCTATCGGTCAGCTGATGGGACACTTCAGTACATTACTGTAACCTGGCCAGAATTGAGCTACAGTGTAAACAAGGTCTGTCAGTTTATGTCAGAACCTGTGGGGAACATTGGAAGGCTGTCAAGCGTATTTTAAGGTATCTAAAGGGTACTATAGACTATGGGTTTTCTTTAAAATCTGCTCCTCAGGGAGAACCCTATACTTTAGAAGCTTTTTTTGATACTGATTGGGGAATGGATATGGTTGACAGAAGACCAATTTCGCGGGGATGTATTTTCTTTGGTCCTAATCCTGTTTCTTGATTGTCAAAGAAGCAGTCCTCTGTTGCTCGTTCGACTACAGAAGCTGAACATCGAAGCTTGGCTGTTACCGCATTAGAACTTCTATGGATTCAATCCTTACTAAGAGAACTCTATTAAAATTACTACAACTGTCTATTGTGATAATCTCAGCACTGTTGCTTTGAGTCACAATCCTGTTCTTCATTCACGGACCAAAGACATGGAATTAGACATCTTTTTTGAGAGAGAAAAAGTTTTGGATAAATCCCTGCTGGTGTGTCATGTTCCTGCCTACGTTCAACTTGCTGATATGTTGACTAAACCTCTTGTCAAGCTGTCTTTTCTGCATTTGTGATCCAAACTCAGAGTGCTTTCTTTCACTGAGTTTCAGAGCACTCTGTGTTTGAGGGGGGGAATAATAGAGTATAGTAGATACAGCTGAGTTATTGCTGACTCAGCATAAGAGTTAGTTAGTTAAGCTAACTACTTCTGTAGTTAGAACTCTATAAATACTCTACTGTGTAATTCTGTTGTAACTAACTCATTCATAACACAATAACAGTTTTCATAATATTTCAGTTTTCTCTTTACTCCTAGTTTGCAATAACCTTGTTATATTTTACCGTTTTAGGCTTTTATAATTTGTCAATAACATCTTTTGTGTCTGCCTATTGTTTCCTTTTTCAATAACAGGATTGCAGACAAATCACAAGTCTATACTCAACATGCTTATATGAGACCACTTGGAGTAGGTATGTTTTCTTCTTGGCCTTTTCACGGCCAAACAATTTTCACCCTGTTTGAAAGATCAGACAATTTGTTTTGTATTATAACTATTGATAAAAAAATATTTTATAATTCAATTACTTATTGTTATTATTGATGTTGTATCCTCTTTTTATGACTTTGAATCTATTGTGCCATGAAGTTGCCATGGTTTTGGGTATTGATGATGAATATGGACCTCAGCTTTACAAATGTGATCCAGCTGGTCATTACTTTGGTCACAAGGTACATAGAAGAACTTCTCTCACTTTGATTGATGTTTAGATTTTTTTTAGTGTTATTTAATGAGAAAAAGAAAAACATGCTGATAATAAATTTAATTCCATAAAAGTTTCTAAGTTACATGTTTCTTTGTCTATTTTTACATCTCAGACTCTTACACTGAAAACAATTACCTATCATCATAAAATATTAAAATGATAGAGAGGGGGTTGGGGATGAATAAGCCAGATTGCCTGCTTTTACTTTGTGAAAAATTGTTATTCCGTTTTTTTTTATTACTATTGTAAGATTGAGGATCTAGGGAACCAAATAAAAAATTGACATGGCAATATAAATACAATTATGCTTGACCCAGAAAAGAAGAGATTATCATTAGTCAATAGTGGTGAAAAGGAGAGAGTATGTATATGAAGGCAGAAATCTTTTAAATTATTTATAGCATCCTTGGACTCATTGTAATTATGTTATGAACTTTATGTAATAATTATCATTATAATGTAGTTGTGCTACAAAATATATAAGCATATGTAAAGTTCATGAGTCTTCACTCATCCTGAAGTTTCCCTTTCCTCCTCATTTGGTCTCAGTTTATCACTTTACCTATCTAAACTATTAACATTGAGAAACCTATGCATCTACTCCCTGGTCAATGATTTAGAGATTTTGTGATTTTTTAAAATAGCTGTATTGCAATTGTTTTGTTCTGTTAGATCTGCTGACTACTTTACTTTTTTTATATTTGATTGTTTACTCTAAGCCATACACATATCGTGATGCACATTGATTTAATCTTGAAATGTTAAGGAATTGTGTTTCTTCATTTGTCATCACTTCATGCATTGTAATCTGTTTGTAATTAATTAAATGCACTTGTAGACAGAAATTGAAGTGTAATATGTTATGATGTACTCAGGCAACAAGTGCTGGATTGAAGGACCAAGAGGCAATTAATTTCTTGGAAAAGAAGATGAAGAATGACCCTTCATTTACATATGAGGAGACAGTTCAGGTAGTGTTCTTGCATTCTTTTTCCTCTCACTCCAGTTCCCTCTGCTTAGTTTGTGAAATTGACAATCTTGTTGCTGGCTTTTGTTTGTATGAAAGACTGCCATGTTGTCTCTGAGAATTTGTATGCTTTCAAGGATATGTTTCAACATGTTGGATTTTATAGGATGAACAACGGATTTTGTTGATTCTTTTTTTCCTGGAAAATCTCCAAAAGTTTTTCTAACTTGATAAATATTTACTATGCTATTATATTCATTATTAGTCTGCAACCCGCATGAAAGTTATCGAATGTAAGCGGATGCTGAAGATTGGCTATGATTTGCTGAAAGGTGAAAAGTCTGAAAAATGAGTGAAATTTGATCTAGATGATCTCAGATTTTGGATTTGCTGACTGGAGGAATAATGGTTGGCATCTTCTGTATATCTGAGTGCTAAGGATACAACAAGCCTATATCTATGTCAGTCGGATATAATGTAATAAAAACTAAACTTTTGGATTCTCATTAAAACTGTAACTTATTACCTTAGTTATGACATTGACATGTAATCATTAGATTTCATGTATTACATATCAGCCCTTGACTTAGCTTAAACCTTCTTATATGTATTATATGATTTGTTGCCCTTTCGTTCTTCTTTCTTGTGAGTGACAATCTTCTATCTATGCTTCCTCATTGATGTAATTGGTTTTTGTTTGCAAGACTTTTTTAATTATGCTATATTGTAACTAAAGACATGAAAATGATTTTTTCACCAATTACATTAACAGTTATCCAATCATGTTTTTGATGTTCTAATTCTCTAAGATCTCCCTGTTTTGTTTATCAGACTGCCATTTCTGCCCTGCAATCAGTTCTTCAGGAGGATTTTAAGGCCACTGAGATTGAGGTAGAACTTTATTTTATAGATTACAGACCTTTATATGACCCCATGTTTAGTTTAATGAAGTTGATAAAATAATCCATAATTTGTTTTTAAAAAAATATTGCAGGATTTCATTCTTGTTTTAGTCCTTGAAGGGCCAAAACATTTATTGTCTTCATTTTAAAGATTGTCAGCCAGTTGCTTGATCTTTCTAATTAAACGAAAGTTATGCATTTTTGTCATGCTGCCTAGTGTTTTTTTTTTTCTTTTTGAGTTTATGACCCTCTTTTGCATTTGTCTTTTAGGCAACTCAGGTTAATTTTTTTTTCATTACTCACTATTTCATTAGCTTTCCTTGTAGGTTATGAATAGACAAGAGTCTATAATATTATTTTTTATTCTCGATGTTTTTTTTTGTGAGAATGTGATTCCCTAATGTTTCAATTGATTGTTGATTCTAGTGCTTAGTAATATGTACTAATAACTCAATTATTGGTTTGTAAAATGGAGGATTGTATTATAATGTCAGCTTTTCAGTGGCATAAATTAGTGTTGACATCTTTGCTCTAAATTTAAAAGGATAATGGATAATTGATTTTTTTTATGATTATTCCCTTCCAACAAACATTTTCTTCACTGATTTAGTTCAAATGATTGTGTTTTGCGTTTTCTAGGTTGGAGTGGTGCGGAAAGAAAATCCAGAATTCAGAGTTTTAACCACCGAGGAAATTGATGAGCACTTGACTGCAATAAGTGAGCGTGACTGAGTTCTTGATAAGGATGTAATGGTTCAAACTTTCTAATGCTAGAGATTAAATTATGTACTTGTTTCTGGAATCATTGAATTGATTTCCTTGTGATATTTGAGTAGTAAGTTTATTTAAGAATGATGTTGAAGACGGTATTTGATTTCCTATTACAAGTTTACTTGGGAGCAATTTTATGTTTCTACCAATGAAATGAAATGAAAATTTTAAAAAATAGGCTTATAGTCCCTAAAATTTGGAGTAAATTCAGCTTTGGTTCTTTATTTTTATTTTTAAAACTAAGTTGTTTTTTCGAATTTTAAGAAGTGTGTTTTTAGTTTCTAAGTACTCAATTTGATGCTCTAAAATGATTTTTAAAAAAAAATCATTTTAGTTACACAAATTTGAGGGACTAAAATTATTATTTTTTAATTTTGAGGGACATATTTTTTAAAAAGAAATTGGAGGATCAAAATTGAATTCTCAAGCTAAAAATTAAGTAAAAAAATATAAATTTTACAAAATTTTTTTATTTAAAATAGTAACTATTTATGTTCCTAAATGTAAAAAGGTTTTTTTTTTCAACAAAAAATTGCTTATATTTTTTATAAGACTTTCTAAAATTATGTCTTGTATTTTTTTTTACTAAAATACTTTTAATTACTTTATAATGAATTCTAAAAATTAACAAAATAAATTCATCCGGTCTATTATGAGAAGGAAAGAAGATTAACACAAATTAATTAATCAGATATAAAATAATTAAATAGAAAGAGTTAGATGATGAGTTCCAACAATTTTAGAAAAATCATAAGAATTATTAACTAATTGAATGTTACCGGCTCAATTAACTCAGGTTCAATTAACTCAGGTTGTAAATAATTTTATAGTATACTTAGGGAGACTCAATTAACTCAGGTTATAAATAATTTTATAATATACTTAGGGAGAGAGGTATTAGTACAAGATTTAATTTTTTTTATCTTGAATTTAATTTGAAAAAAAAATTAAACTTGTCAAATTAAGCATTTAAGAGAACATAGATAACCGCCACAACTCAACAACTTCTCGGGGTTTGGATTTTTTCATTCCGCATAGGTTCCGTGTTCCAAACAGTAAGGAACTACTCTCTTCTCTTCTATGCTCTGTAACTCTCTAGACGGTGGGTGACCCATTCATTGGAAAACAAAATTGAGCTTCAGTTGAAAAAATAATTGTTATTTTTTTTTCTCAATCTTGATTTTTTTTTTTATCTAATTGTACGTACAGATGAGTTTGAGTATGAGCTTGTGTGGTAGTTACAGTCTTCAAATTCGAAATCGCAGAATTGTAAGCTGCAATCTTCACCAGGATGGTGAGTCTGCCAATTTCTCTGCGTCCATGCCATGTTTATCATAAATGGAATTTTTTTTCTTTCTTAAAAAGAATAGTTTGATGATTTTTTATTTTTTTTACTTTTAATGTTTTTGAAGACGTGTTAGGAAAAAGTCCTATGAATTTCTTTATTATTATTATTATTATTGGATGTGTAAACCATGTAGCGAGGGGTTCAATTCTTACTTGTTCCTGCTTAATGAGTGCTCGAGTTTGGGCTCTGGGTATATTAAATGCTCAGAGGGAGAGTTTTGCTGTCCCTAGTTGTCTGACCTGTCTCGAGCAGGATTGTCTCCAGTAGAGAATATCAATGATTAATATATAAATAAATTATTGGATGGGTATGGTTTCATATTTTTGGTGAAATGAAGATGTGGTATGGAAGGGCGCTTCATGTTTTTATCGTTGGGATTTGGAACAATGTTGTTGCCAATTATTTCATCAGATGTTGCTATCCTTTATTTGGTTCAACGTTGATGCTTTTGAAGAAAATGTAAAACATGGTATCCTCTCTTTGTTTTTGACTTTATTTCTTTGGTTATAGGCAGGCATATTGTTCCCATCAATACGCACCAAAAAACTTCCAAACCTGAAAATTGTCTTCGGTCCAAATGGAAGATTAATGGCAATAACATTAGGACATGCATTGGAGTCATGACAGGTACTGTCTTTGTACATATGGATTTTGTGGATTATATTACCCTCTCATGTATCCCTTGTTTCATTGTTTTAAACTTGTCACAAGATAATGTGTTTTCTGATCAAACTTCATCCCTTGTTAATATCATTTTAGTTGTTCTTCTTCTATTGGGATAAGACATGTTATTTTGTAAAACAGGTTTAACATTTTGCTGCATAGGCCTCTTGTGCATGCTTGTTAATTCATTTTTGTATCCTCTCTTTTCTTTTCCTTCTTTTGGGAACAAGGAACTTGCTGGTATCAACTTTTTATGCTATATTTGCAACTTGGCTAGGGTGACTTATAAATAATTCTCAAACACTGCTTTGTATTGTGACACTGCTTTGACATTGATGATTGGGATTGGTTCATTGTATTGTTGAATTCTTCTTGTTTCCATTTTTTCAGTGGCACACTTGGTTGCTCCAGTCACTGCAAAAGCTGTAAGTATGGACAACTATGTTGGTGATTTGTTTCAATGTCCATTTACATAAATAACTTCGGGTGTTATCAACTCTTTTCAACATCCTTTTGGTGAGTTTATCTAGGAGTTATTTTTATCTTTTTTTAAACAAGGTCACATAAGAACCTAATGTATATTGTTATTGTATGTAAAGTGTAAACTCAATCAATACATATAATGGTCTAGTAAATCTTGGTTATTGCGAGGAGAGAATACACGAGCAACATTTTTGCTTCCTTTTATTTGCATACGAGATATTGTACTGAAGTTGCTAGCTTTGTAGGCCAATGATGACTAGGAAAGGTTGTTGTCAATGTCTCTTTGATAGTTGAAATGACACAAATTGTTCCAAATCCATATAAATACTATACATCCAAGCTGCCTCTTTTGTGTCACTTCTTGAGGAACTAGAATTATTTATTTTACTGAATCAGGAAGTGGCTGCTTCTATTTATGCTTTGGCTGATGGAAGCCTCAATGACTGGTTTGGAGGCTTTCTATATTCAGCTGGACAACAGGCCAATGAAGCTGTTCAGGGCCAATTAACCTCTCTCAGTTTCACTAGGTGCACTATTAATTCCTAAACATTATTTTTTTTCTATCCCCCCCCCCCCCCCCCCCCTGGAATATTGGAAACACATGTTAATAGTTTGTTGTTTGCTGTTTATTTATGTGTTCACAGTTTGGCTGTAATTTATGGGGCAGGGCTTGTGACCAGCCTTTCTCCCTGTACACTTAGTGTCTTACCACTGACCCTTGGTTACATTGGTGAGCATGCTTCTGTTTGGAATTTTCAGTATTTGTACCCTTTTAGTTGCCTAAATTTGTTGCTTGGAATATTTCAGGGGCATTTGGCTCTGGCAAAAGCAGAGCAGAGGTAATAATCTTTGATTTATATTGGTCAACCAAATCTATGTTTTAATCTTTTAGGTTTCTACTCACAACAATGGTGCCTTACATTTTATTAAATCAGGCATTGTATGTAAAATGCTTGGACCTTTGATTTTTTGAGGTCCTCTAATTTTTATTTAAACTGTATATACATTGAGCTTAGTTCAGTAGGATGAATGCTTGAGGAAGTCAATAAGATCCATAACATTGCATGTATTAATTTTTTCTGAAGTGCATCATTTCCTTCACTTGTCTTATTTCTATAAATTCTGTTTGAGAGACTCTCTCTCTCTCTCTCTCACACACACACACACTCACTCAGACAGAATTCTTATTGATCTCTTCTTCCTGTCAGGTTGTAGGAGATTCCATTGCATTCTCCTTAGGTCTTGCAACCACATTAGCACTGTTGGGTGTTGGAGCTTCATTTGCAGGAAAGGCTTATGGACAGATTGGCCAAGGATTACCTTTGGCTGCTTCTGGTTTGGCTATAATTATGGGTCTGAATCTTCTTGAGGTACTGAAACAGTTTCTCTCCCCCTCTGCCCCCTTCCTTGGTTTCTAAAGGTTACAAACTTTCACGTTATGAAAATCTGTGCTCTTAATTTTCTTCTCTTTGTTATTTTCATTTCCTTTTGTCTGTGACAACGCCCATAACTCATTAAGAATTGCAATGGATTAGGCTTGTCAAAGCTCAACCTTGTAGCTTTGTACTGCTGAGATAATTATTAATTACTGGCACTCTTTAAGTTATATGATTAAATTATGGTTTTAAAAGTTCATACAAGATTTATATTAGTTACCTTCAGCTCTGTGCAGTTACATTTAGTGCATTTTCATCGTAGTTAGTCTGATGCTTACTATGTGTGCTTATGAGACAATAGACATTCTTCAAAGTTCGAAGCTTTTTAGACTGTAGAGTATAAACACATTAACAGAAGTTTTAAAAGCTAATCCATTATAAAAGTTTCCTTGAATAGACATTTTACTGTATTTGTTTGTAATTTTCTTTGAAATTTTTTTGCAGATCATTGAGTTACGGCTGCCCTCATTCTTTGACAGTTTTGATCCACGTGCAGCCGCTGCCAATTTCCCATCCAGTAAGTTTATGCTCTTATGCTGACTTTAGTTTTTTCATCATAAGTTTGAATGCAGAACATTTTACATGAATGAATTCTACTCTTAGGTGTGCAAGCCTACCTGGCTGGGCTTACATTTGCTTTAGCTGCCTCACCTTGTAGTACACCTGTTCTGGCCACTCTTTTGGGATATGTTGCTGCATCCAAGGTACTTCCTATTAAGAACCAATAGGTATTCATTATTCCTTTCTGGCAACATTTTTGTGCAGGGTTAGCAAAAGAACTTAAGCAAACTAGTGTTATTTCCTCTTCTGTTTCAGTTAATCAGTTCAAAAACTCAAGAGGGTTCTAATATGTCAAATTACTTCTGTTTACAAAACTTTGAATCTAATATGGCTCTGTTTGAATATATTTCTTCATGAACACTTGTAGGAGAAGATACTAAGGTAAATTAAATATAGATTCTTCCATAAGTTAAACTTTTATGAAAGCTTTCTCATCTAACTTCTCTAAAAGTTGAGGTGAGAAAAATTTATTTTAACTTGTGGTAAAAGTTTAATTCATATTACCTTCTTATTTTCTTCTCCTATAAGTATTTATGGAGAAGTTTATCCAATGTAAGATTTTTGAATTTTAGGATCTCCAAGTATCAATGTCCCCATGACATTGCTTTCCGGTGCACCAAATTAGAAGGGATGCTTAATTTTTATATGTACATAGTATAATATAATGACTGTCTATTTGCTAATCAGTTTGCATATTTAGTCATTCTTATGTTAACAAAGAAAATGATGATTTCTTGACAGGATCCTGTGATTGGAGGCAGCTTACTTTTGACTTACACAACTGGCTATGTTTCTCCTTTACTCTTGGCTGCTTCTTTTGCTGGAGCATTACAGGTCAGTACATGACATTTTTGGTTTCATAAAATAACTTTCTAATTCTAAAATTCAGATGTCTCGTGGAGAACAATATTTCTGATTTGAATCTGTATTGATAGAGCTTGCTCTCATTTCGCAAGTTCTCAGCATGGATCAATCCTATAAGGTAATTTTTGAACTTTTAATAAAGAGTGCACACTCATGTTCCCCCTACACAATTTATGGTATGATTATTTTCTAGTTTTTAGAGACTAGAGTATCCACTTGTTGAATTTCATAGTTTCCATGGTTTCTTATGCATGTTACAATTTTCTTGTCCCACAGCGGAGCAATGCTGTTAGGTGGTGGTGTATATACTTTCTTAGATAGGCTGTTCCCAGTCACAATGGTGATGTAGAAAATCTCTTGGCTCTAACACGCTGTGATCTTTTTTACTTTTTACCGTTCAATGTATATATGTCACACAAGTACTCAATTGAAATAGAAATCCAAATGAGACTTTGCATACCACGGCCGAATTTTCTTCATCCAATTACATAATATATTTGTTGGTTTAATTTTCTTCCTAGCCGAATTTGGCGTGCAGAATATTATATTGGTAGGGAACTTACTGCATTGGATCATTTATTAACTTCAACGGAGCAAAATTTTGATAATGATAATCACAATGACCAAAGCATCCTCTCCTTTAAGGGATGTGAATTGCAGTCTTCATGGTTTCAATCTCACATTGGGTCAGTCTCTTTAAACATAAGCTGTGGTGGTACATTCATTACTGGTACGAAAGATTAAGGGTGTGTTTGTTTTACCCTTTCAATCCATTAGCATGCGTGTTCCTTTTGAAGCTTGTTCAATGAAAAAACAAACACATACTAAAGGAATATCACATCCAATTTTAGCTGAAAGTTGTAAGATTCACTCGAAGTTGATATATTATTTAGCATTTTTGTTTAAAATAAATATAACAGATTTGCATGTTAAATGAGTAGAGCTTAATTGATAAGAACTGCTAATATAACCGGCATGTGACTTTCAGTGAGATCTTAGTTATTACATTAAAAATATATATAATAAAATTCAAGAATCCGTTTCTCATACTTCAGTTGTATCCTCCATTATTAAAGCCACTCAAGTCATCTTAGCCTTAGTGTTCTTTTATTTTTCAAATAAGGTTTTGAATAATTTATTAATTACGCAACTTAAATATTTGATTAAAATAAAACAAAATACTTGTCCTAGTAACTGTTAAGTATTATGTTTTGGTCATAATTATAAGGAGTGGTGACATCAATGAACACTTACAGTACATAAGATATAGAAGAGAAAAGGAGAGGAATAGATAATAAATATCACTACATTTTATTGTGAATACACCTATGGATACAAAGGAAGCAATCACCCGTAACAAGAAAACTGAACTAGCTCAGTAGCTCTAGATATGGTTTACAACCCAAGGAGGCAGGTCAAGGGAAAGAAAAAGAGTGCACTTTTCTGTAATTTTAACTAATTTTCTATGGTATATGACATAGCAGGGAATGTTAAGCCAAGGTCAATCAGTGTTTTGCAAACATTCCTTGTGTTAAGGAGGAAAAATCATAGTCGTTCCCTGTCTTTGAAGTGGTAGATGATACCGGAGATGCTGACTGTGGTTTGCTCGCTCCCGTTGGTGCCGTACCATTAGTGGGAGCAACTTGTCCCATAGCATAGTAACTGCAGCAAAAGGCAACTTAGTTAACTAGAAAAGAGAAACATAAATACGGATTTATGTTTCCTATGATGACTTGAATGAATGAACAGATGCAATGTATAGATCCTATACAAATAATGAGATATAGATGGCTTAAATGAATGAGATTTGTTGCAAGGATTAACAGCATATTTGAAACATAATCTTCAGCTAGTAAAGCCATCATAATACTGGTACATTTGTGAGAAATGTTTGAAAGAAAAAATGTCTCATTGGCATGTGTTCAGGATAAGATACTTGATACAATGTAAACAGAACCCCATAAATAGCCTTTTGGCAGCACAACCTACACTCCACACATAACTAATTAATTTTGATTTAGGGAAACCATGAATCCTTGTGATTGACACCAATATCAACCTAAGATAATTTCAAAATCTTATGAAGATAGGTCACAAATCAAGCCAAATCCCTAATAAGTTACCCAAACTGAAATTAAATAGACTTTTAATAAATAAATCGGTGGTGTACCTAGATGGTGGATACTGAAATGAACTCCCTGCTGAATGTGCTGCATTCATGTTCATTGTCTAACACAGAAGGGAGAAGAAAGATAAATTGCGGAACAGATAAGAACAAATCATTAATCAATTAACTTAATGCCTCAATGAATTATTTACCTGCATGAGTTTCTGTAACTCTTCCAGACCACCCATGGGCATTGCACCAGGCATTGGGAAGCTAGCAGCTGGCCAACTTTGGACAGGAATGTTGGACCCAGGTTGTTGTATGGCGGTTGGGTACTTGGAATCCCCACCATCAGATTTAGCGGCGGCAGCAGCCATTAGAAGAGACTGTTGTTGTTGTAAGCTGGCCAGGTACTTGGGATCCCCACCAGCAGATTTAGCGGCAGCCATTAGAAGAGACTGTTGCTGTGCCAGCATGGCCAGTTGCTGTTGATGCATTGCAAATGGAGACACCACATTGGACTGCAGATGTCCAATTTACTGGGTCAGGTAAAATCTTATTCACATACCAAAACAAAACAACCCATCTAAGGATAGAGATCGACAACTAAATTCACTCATTCTGGTGTCTTGGATATTAACTCACATAGGGCAAGGAGGAATACTCAACAATATAGAATGTGTATATTTAAAAAAATATACTAACCATATATATATCAAGTCAAAGAAGTAACTCAGCCTTAAACAAACCTATTGAAGCACTGGCACGTACCTTCTCAAAGAGGCTCATGATATCATTTTTTACATCTTTTTGTGGTTTTTCTGTAGTTAAACTTGGTGTAACTGAAGGTGAGTCTTTAAATAAATCCTCAATTCCAGAAGTGGACTGGGGTGTACTCTCAACTGCTTTTGTAGCATCAGTCTTCTCAGCTGTCGATGCCTCTGCAGCAGCTGAAACAATTATAGCGCAAAATTAAGAACTGAGACAAACACAGCATAGTCACCAAGAAGCTTCTTCAAAGCTTCAAAATCAATGCCTGGAAACACTTTCATTGGTGCTTTCATGATATATTTTAAAAATAAAAAATAAAAAAAGGGAAGCCCATAACATACACTGAAAACCTGCCCAGTTATTATCATCAGCAGTAGCATCAGCTGCCCCTGAGCCCTTTTCATTTGGATCATCCATAGACAACATGTCAAAAAGGTCCGTAGCATAGTCAACTTTTGAAGGGGAATTTTGTGTTGTGTCAGTAGTCTGTTTTGAAGTTTCAGCTTGTGGTGATGGTGCAACAGGTTCCACTTTCTCAACATGTTGAGGTTTTGCCACAGTAGTTACCTGTTCAGAAATTTATTGTTTTTACACGTCTAAAAAAGTATAAACCATGAAACTTTCAACTTTAAAGAGCAAGGAAAAAAAAATACATTTTACAGAAAGGAGAAAGAAAAATACAAGGTAGAATCATCTATGTTAACTGCTCAGACATAGTTTATCATATAAGTTGTTGAAAATGTATACTGCTATAAATTATTTTATATAATAGTTGTCAAAAATAATATTTCTCTCACTGATAATTCCAAACATCCAATTTTTATCTCAATTGTAAAATTTCCCTAGAAGGGATCAGCATATTAGTTTTATTATTGCATAACTTGGACTAAGGTCCAAAAATAAGTGGACTTATCTTTTCAAATAAAAGAGAAGAACACGAGGAAGGAAATACAGACTGTATTTCCTGGTAAAAACAATAGAATTTATACATATTTTAACACATCTGAAGTGGTAAGTTGGCATTTCAGGCTTGTATGAGACAACCACAAGTAACATACATGACAACATTAAGCTTATGTTTCAACATATCATGAACATAAAGTTAATAGTCTAGCCTTGTCTTATCACACCATATTATTCTTTTTTTTTCTCAAGAAGAAATAGATATGGGCTTGTTTAATACCTGTTTGGGAGACTATTTTTTATCTGACTGTTTTGAAAATCTTTCCCCTATAAACAGGTTTTAGAGTAGAAATTTCAAGAGCACATTTTAGTGTATGTTTACTATATCATGGATACTTTACTGTTAATTTGAAAAACATTTTGATAACTACCACAGCTGCCATCACCACCACAATACTTGAAAACTTGATTGTCATTTAGAAAAATGCATTTCAATTTCAGCTATTAAGCCCACTAAACTTTTAAAAATGCCATGATAGTTGCTTTTATTCATTTTTGTTTCAGTAGAGGCATTCAAGACAAAAGATGCATACATAGCACCTATTGGGGCCTTTTTCCTAAAACATAAGAAGGTGAAGTCCTAGATTTAAAGTTGACAGCTTATTTATTATAGCTCCAAGGTTTAAGGGGGAGCTCCATGCATTTTCTCTTCTTTTATTAGTTTTATTGCTCACATAGCTCATGAGACAAAACACTGACAGCAGAACAGACTCTACAACCACAATGTCACATACTGACATATAATTCACCACATAATACAAGAAATGCTGTTAAATAATCATTATAGTGCCACCAAAACACAACAGCATGGCATTTTTCAACCCCTCCACCATAAGCAATTTGTGAAGGGAAGCCCACTATGGTGGCACCATAGGCCAGTATGACATGTTTATATGGCGGAATTTTGGTCTTCACCATCCACCATTGATAACCTTGGGAGAGAGAGAGAGAGA
Source organism: Glycine soja (assembly GCF_004193775.1). Classification (NCBI taxonomy): domain Eukaryota; kingdom Viridiplantae; phylum Streptophyta; class Magnoliopsida; order Fabales; family Fabaceae; genus Glycine; species Glycine soja. The sequence continues at coordinate 21,547,347 of NC_041013.1, forward strand.
GAGAATTTACCAGCTCAGGCCCTTTGGGTGGAGCGGGAACACTAATTCTTGTAGCAGGAATTGCATGTGATGGTTGGATTTTCTTCCTTTCCTCAAAAGTATTCTCAGACACAGCTGCATAATCATGCCCACCTCTTTCCACAGGCTTTTGCCAATGTGAAGGACTTTTCTCTTCTCGGAAACTAGAAGGTGATTTTGGTTTCTCATTCCTTGCAACCCATCTCTTCTCTTCATACCTTTAAATATATGCAATGATTGAAAGCAAAAAATCATCTTCACTAGGTGCGCATAATAAGAAACATACACTTCTAACTATACAGAGATTAAAAGGAAAAAAAAAATCAGAGTGGTTCAAATGTTCATCAACAGACATACTTTGCACGAATGAAATTTTCAATTCCAACTCTATCATAATGTGGGGGTAATTCTGCTTCCCAGTAACTATTTGCCTTCTCATTTCCCATCGCTATATAGGACCAAAAAGAGAAATTCAAATATAATGAGAAGACTATACAACTAAAGCATAATAACAGAACTCAAAATAACCATAAAAGGTCATATGACCATTTAGATTCCCTTACATTGAATGAATGCAACCTGCTCTGGGAGCCATGTGTCCAAAGTTGCAGAGCGAACCTGAAGATAAGCTACCAAGTAAGCATATAAATAAATAATAATTGAACTAGCAAGTTGAAAATTAGAATCAGCCTTTACTTAATAAAAATATTTAGAGACTAAGGAGTAAAAAGCCAATTGTCAGGACCTAGGACTAGGAGCCATGTTTCAGGTGTTCCCATATCAAATTGAGTCAGCATTGATATTTGATTTTAAATTGAAAATGAACGAAATCATAACGAAACATTTTGTGAACCAAATAGATTATCAGCTTGGCATTCTTCAGGGCCACAGTAAAAAGAATGACAATCTAACCATATATTGACAAAAGGATGCAGTACAGCAGTGCTACTTTCATATAACAACAATCAAAATGTAATTGCCAGCTAAAGAAGGCATGTATACTTTTACTACTGCTACTAATTTAGAATCCTTTATGTCATTATTTAGGAAACAAGTGAGTGATATGAGCATGAATATAATACACTGTCCCTCAAAACAAATAATGTAGTTTTTTAAATTAACTTTACCTAGTTGAATTTACAAAGATTTTAAATTAACTTTTCCTAGTTGAATTTACAAAGATTTTATTTCCATACAAGACAACCATAATACATAATTTCCCCTCATGATTTGGTTTCTGACAGATCAAACTGAAACCTTTTTAAAGAAACATTATAAGAGACCCACAGACCTCAATCACTTTTACAATACCAAGGAACATAACATTACCTTTGATATGTGTACCCCAAGACTTCTATGTATTCCGGAACACTGCATGCATATAAAGATGCCAAGATTGACACTAGCCCATCTTGGACCTCTGAAAATCAAATTTTTTATAGAAAATTGTGAAAAAACAATCAGAAAAAAAAATAATCCAGAAAACGCTTATCCAATAACAGTTCAAGTTTCATGAACAGATTAGTATCTCTCTTTTCTTCTATTCCTATTGACACGAAAATGTGAGATAAAGATTGGATCATTTAGATCCAGACAAATACATACTTAGCTTTGCAGTCAGCGCACTCCTTATTCTCTGGTAGTTTAAGAAGTCCTTCCAGTATCTGCATATTTAATTTAAAGTAAGTAAATAAAATATTTAATAAAAAAATAAAAGGAAAAAAAAAGTGAAGGAAAAAGTGAATGTAAATGAAGGAAAAAATCCAAAGTTCATTTGTTGAAAAATAAAGGATTTAAAAATATATAGCAAAATATAAGTTAGACACTCTTGACTGAAAACTCTCTTCAAATAAATGTAAATTGATCGACATTCCAATAGAGAAAAATAACCAACCATCCAAAATAAACAAACGAAGTATTGGCCTTTTCAGCTCAAAATATAAATAAATAAGCAGTTTTTCCCTTTTCAAATCATATAAGATCCCCTCAAAGCCCAACCAACTCAACAGATCAAATTCTCCTCAATTAGACACTAACAAATACCAAACAACTGGAAAATCAACGAAAAACAACCAAAGGAAAAATCAAATGATCCAATCAATAAAATGAGAAACAACCAAAGGAAAAACAAAGTTTGAACTATTCTCCAGATCAACGACAAAGATTTTGAGTAATCCCAAATTTGCAACCGACAATGCTTTTAATAGCTCCATAATATATCCACTATACAAGCAAATGGCCTCAAAACATCTCCATAAAGAAAACCAGAAAATCATATAGTAATTACCAATGGATTATAGAAAAATGGATCCAAACTACCAAGTACAATAACTTCGATTAATTAATTCACTCCAGAAAATAATTAAACATAAACATCACAAAAAATACGCAGATCAAATTATGCTATAACCATTCGTCCATTACCCCCAATCAGCAATCCATTTCTTCCCATCCAATTTTCATTTTAAAAAAAATACATAACAGCTAATCATGTCATACACGCAATCACAAAAATTTGTCGCAACTTCGAAGTTCGATTTCTAAAATACGCGAATCGAACAGCGATTGAATCGAATCAAATCCGACAATTCAGAATCCTCATTACCACTATTTCACCGCCGAATCGAAATTCGCGAAATTCGGAAATGGCGTATTAACATCCATTATTGAGATTAAAGGAAATTTTGCAGAAAACTGAAAACCTTTTTGTGTTTAGCGTTGAGCTCTTTGGAGACGTTGGCCTTCTCGTTCATGGTGCGAGAGAGAGGAAGACGAAGAAGAAGATCGAAGGGCAAATTGATCTTTTAATGCGCTTTCTCTCTCCTCTCTCTCTCTCTCTTGGTTGTGATGATATGAAGAAGAAGAAGAATGTCACCAAAACAAAAGACGAAGGAAGAAGAAAGAGATATCGCAGTTGTTGCTCCCTTGACTTTTATTATTATCTGCGACTTCCCTATATTTTCTCGCTCCACTTTCTTATTTTTGGCTTTTCGCGCATACTAGCGTCTTTGTGCGGATCGATTACGTTCAAATTTGACATTGAGTTTAAGAATGAATGTAATTAAAATACGTTGAAATTGGTTTTTATATTTTTTTAAAATAGTGTTAATTATAGACCCACTTTTTTTCTGAGCAGAAATACCTCTTGTAGAGGATGTTTATGGTTTTGGCAGTCACACGATCTCTTAAATTTGTTTTAGATTGTAATATGGTCATTTATTTATTAAAAGATGTAAAATAGTCTTTTATAATATGTTTATCTTTTCTGAAAAATTGATCATTTTTAGTTTTGAGATATGGTGTTGAATCTTTTTTTATTGATTCAGGACATAAAATTTCTCATTAAATTTATTTATAGGTCATTGTTTCAATGGACTAGTATTTCAATTAGACCATAACTATCGGTCATTATATTAATATCATTCCATAGGTCGAATTTACATATTCTATATCAAATTGTTTTGCCTTTGACACAATTTTCACCATCGTTATGACTTCCTTTCATCCTCTTCCATTTTTCCAATGGTTAATGTACTATTTGGATTCTATAAGCCTCTGTACTCACTTGCCACCCAAGTAGCTTATGGAGAATCTAGAGGATATGATAGACATAATTAAGGTAAAAGAAAAATTTTATCTTCTACCAGAAAGATAGAGATATTTCATAAAACCAAAAGTTATTTATTATCAGAAGAAAAATAAAATAAAACCATATATTTTTCTATTTATATTATCTTAGAAGAAAAATTGAGATCTTATCAGTCAACCTATATTATGATACATGTATACCTCTACGTTGTTAACTTAAGCGTCGAAGCGTCTTTACAAGTACACCCACCACTATTTGTGAAGGAGCTCATGAAGGAGCACCGTTGTGAGGGAAATTTGTCAAATTCGATAAGAATAGTTACTATTTTCAAAATCTCGACCATGGGCTCTGCCATATGCCACCAAGTCATAGTCAAAACCCTAGCGTGGACCTAAGCAAATAAGCATTCCACTTTCAACAAAAAGAGGAAGCTCCATAAAGCTACAATTTACGAGTAGGTCATAGCCGTTGTAATTCTTTTCAAGCAGCATTGTGATTCCTTCCATGTGCCCCATAAACTACCCCATTGTCATTGCTTATAGCATGAAGAACCTACACCATTGACATAGACTTGAATAGTCGCTTAGCACCACCACCTCAAGCACTACGGGAGATGGTCAGATAGAAGGAGGGTCAACAGTGTTGAGGAGCTTCATTGTGGTGTTGTAACAAAGATTCTTGAGGATTCTCGAAGGAATCACGCAGTGTTATTTTGGTTTTTTTAAAGAATTTTTTTTATTATAATTGAAATAAGCACAAGACATGCATATTTCAGAGTATCAAATTACACAAAAAAACGTGGAGGTTGGAGGCGGAGTCATTGAATAGAGGAAGCTATGGTAGTGATAATAATGTGTTGTTCAAATTAATATGGTGGCTAAAATTAGTGGTGCACCAAAGACCACTTACGAGGTGTTCCATATTAGCCTTGGCCTCACTTTCATGAAAACTATGAAACCTAATTGATGTTTGGGAAAAAAAAAGACATAAACATGTGAAAATCACATGAAAATGAGTTTCACAAGTAATACTTCAGCTGATTTTAGAAATTTAGAAGATTTTTCAGGTTTATGATTATTTGTAGGATTCAATTTTCACACAAATTTTGCCTTGTTTATGTTCCTTCTTGGTTTGCACATCATGAGTTTCATAGTTTACATGTATGTGAATCTAATGAAACAAATTTCACATATTAAATCAACAAAAAGGTCTAAAATCATGTCTCAAAAATGAAAACAGTGGATTTAAAAAAAAATCAACATGCTATAAAATAATTACTTAAAGGATAATTTTACAACTTTTGATAAATAAGGAATCAAATTACAACATAAAATAAAGTAAAAGGCCCATGTGAGTAATTTAGTGTTATGGGTAAAGAATACCTAGTAATTCCACTAGAGTTACACATAATTATCTCACATGAAAGATATTTGTAGTCAAATACCAAAAATAATTATTTTATATGAAAGTTTATTGTAACATATGAATATTTTTTATTTTTTTATCTTTAATGCTTTGCTTGAAATGAAAGAGAGAAGAAAATATTTGTCTTGTTTAATCTACCCTCTAGAATCTCTTAAAATGGGGAAAAGGATCCTAAAATGTAGGATTCACACACTTTTTCATAAACAAGATTATCTCTCATAAAAAAAACATGATTTCATACAAAGAAATAAATTATATATAAAAAAAAGTTTGGAAAAGATTCCTCTGAAGTGCAACATGTAATTTAGAGAGTAAAGTGCAACCATCTCAACCCTTTATTATATTAATTATTTAGATTTAAGTTTAATAAAATTAAAATATTTCATTAAAATAAAAACTAAAACAAAAGCACTTTATGTCTCTCGCACTCCAGTCTTCACATTCATCATCTGTGTTCTTTGATCAAAATTTATCTTAACCTTGTTTGAAACAAAAAGAAAGGAGGAATGAAAAAAGAAATTCTTTCTAATATTTTTTTTATCATTGATTGAAATTTATCAAAAAATTATAAATTTTGGTGGGTGCTACTTTAAAATTAAGAGAGTGAATTATTAAATGAAAAGTTAGATTCATTAAAAATATGTTATTTTCAATAAATTTATTTAATGATAGAGTTTAAAAGAGTGATAGAGAATTTGCTGTCAACATTTCTCTTATTTTGTTTCATCCACCATTTGAATTTTCTAAAAAAGAAAGGAAAATATGGCACTCACAATTTTTCTGTTTTCAATCACTGATATTGATATTTTCAATTATGTAATTCATTTTATAAGAATTTAATAAAATGTTTTTTATTAAAAATTATAATCAAGTGTATTAGAAATCATGATATAATAGCACTAAACGTATGGATTAATTTGTATTAAATTATTCCAGCTTAACAAATAATTTTTAGTTTGAATCGAAATTAGATTAAATATTCAGAGGAAAAAATTTATTATCTATCATCATCTTATTTAACCTAAGGACTTTTACTGTCCTAGAAGATACATTTTGTCTTATACTAGAAATCACAATAGTATAGAATTAATAATATTTTCGAATGATTTTTTTTTTTTTTTTACTTTAAGATTTACATTTACGGTATATAAACTAAGTGAATTGCACTACAAGCAACTTTCGTAATTGTAACTAACTATGAAGGTCAATTGATCAATATGTATTATATAAGGTAATTTTGGTGGATACTTAACAAGCTTTGGTGTGAAGGCAAAGAAAGAACTGGTGGCCAGAACTTATTTTATGGGTAAATGCTTTGTGCTGAATGATGAAATACAATACGCCAAAGAAAAGATAGGAATCTAAATATTAGTCAACTTATTAAGTATTAATAAAGGTGCCAGTGGGACAGCATAAACGTCATTGGTATATGGCTGGACCTCTTTTGCCTGTTATGCTTCCTCTGTTCACATTTGGATAAAGTTTTTAGAACTGAACTGATACCACTATACTAGCTAATTCACTTTGTCAGTTAATTAATCTTAATTATTGGACTATTTGCTGATTGATTTGATTTTTTTCCACCAATATACACTTTCTCTCCCATATTTTCCAAATATATATCAGTTTGTGTATTATTATCTAATATATACCACTTTTTCTCACTTGTGAGAAGTTAGAACTGGTCACCCGATTTTTGTAGGACGTGCTTTTTTTTAATTTAATTTTTAAATTTATGTTTTAATTTAAATTATTAAAATAATACAAATATTATATTATATAAAAATATTTTTAATTGATTTTAAAAATAATTTTTATTTATTTAAGAGAATGATGTTATTAAGTGTTATGAATTTATACAATTATGTTATCACTGCACACACTTCAAGAGTGGATAAACTAGAAATTGTTAACGACAAGGTTAAACTTTGTGTGTAAATCACATGAAAATAAAAATGGTTATACATTGAGCTTAGACGCATGCAATTTAAAGAGGCATAAGAAAGGATGATCAAGAATCGTCATCACACTTGTCGCGCACCCTGCTATTTTAAGTGCCTAAAACAACTCAACTAACTTATGGGTTCAAGACACATCCCATTTATTCTGTCTGCCTCACATTGCACAAAATTTCCTTTGCGGTAACTCAAACTCCAACATTTGAAGCACTCATGTTGGTGAGAATCTATTTTATTTCTTCGTTAAACTTTACTTTGAATCAAATATCATTTCATAACATAATAGATTGATTTACAAGTCACACATACACGGAGAAGATGCATTGGCGACATCTTGGGGATATTCCTGCGAATAAGCTAAGTGCAGCATCTAAATGGCTTGCTCAGTAACCCAATTTTTTTGGGTATAATGCTTAGACGAGGGAAACGTTGAAGACATATGACTATAAATTTGTCTGAGTCAGTTAATTTCATATTCAAAAAACACAAGACATTTGCTGGTGTCATAGTTGGTTGAGGAGATGTACTTCAAGACCGCAAAACTCTTCACTGTTACAATATTATGAAGTCGTCTCCGAGGCAATGAATAGTGGTCAACAAGAATCAAATACACATTGCAAACGAATACAGGCACAACCACATATTTATTGTAACATAGACCCAATATCTACTTCAAACACCCAGTCCACCTGGAAGGCTAAACACTTTGAGTGTTCTCACGCGTTATGACTATTTGTAAATCTGTCAATGTTGATCCCATGAACTATGTGTCGCCACCATTCACTTCACAACACATTTTGCTTGCATGTTTACGACTACTCATTTGGTTTACTGCCACACAAATTAATATGACATGAATATGAAGGAGATTAGTGAGGTCTTGATCCAAAGAGAAAGAGGACTACACAGGATAGTCATGTATTTCTACTGAGATTGAGGAAGAAGAAAATGAACAGGTAAAAAAAATGTGAAATTTGTTGGAACAAGATCATAACACAAACAATTGTCCCAACATACCTTCATCTTTAGTTTCTTTTCCTTAGACAAATGTGATTGTTTAAATATTTTATTTATAATGTAATATAATATTCTTCTATAAACAAATTATTAAACAAAAAATATTATTATTTAAAAAAAATCTAATGACATAAATAAACAAATTATATTTAGTAAAATAATAATATTAAAATTTTTAATTATTTTATTAAAGCAAAAATATAATTAAACAAAATTCAAATTAAAAAAATTAAAATGTTAACTTAAAAAAAGTCTTGTATAAATTGAATAATATAAGAAAAATAATTATACTTAATAACAACATTTTCTTAAACAAATAAAAATTATTTCAATAAAAAATTATTTTTAAAATAAATTAAATATATTTTTATATAATATAATATTTGAATTATTTTAATAATTTAAATTAAAACATAAATTTAAAAATAAAATAAAAATTAAATTTAAGAAAAAGCGTGCAGTACAGAAGTTGGGTGGCCAGTCCTGACTTCTAAAGTGAGAAAAAGTGATAAATATTAGATAATAATATACAAACATGTGTATATTAGGAAAATATGAGAGGGAGAGTCTATTGGTGGGAAAAAAGGAAAAACCTATTGTTTTCCCTAGAGATGAGAGAGAAAGTAAGAAGCCCATGCCTATGCATTGCTCAAGTTTATATCATTGATTGCTTTAGACCCCACTCTAATCATTCAACTAAATTATTTAATCATAGCTAGTAAAAGAAGCTGAATCCGTTTGAGTTCTCTCCTTTCTAAATTTTTTTTCTCTCTCTCTTACATTTGTCATTATAAAAGATATTAGCGGATATTCACCTTGATTAATTTTCTTCTATAGATTGTCTCCTAATCAGTTTTTCTTTCTTCATATACAATTTTGAATCCATAACTACTTTGTTTAAAAGACTTGAACTCATCACCACCCCTAAAACCAACCACTTTTTGATTTTCCCAAAGTCTATTTAAATAATCACATACTATTTTTTACAAACATACTATAAAAATATTAATTATATTTCAATTTTTATGCAATGCAGCAGAGTATTGGCAATGTAGTATAATACAATATTTCCTTTTAAAATACATGATTTTATCATAACAAATACTTTTTTATGTTTTTACTCTATATTTAATTTCTTTTAATTTTCTTATGATAAAATTTTGTTTTCAAGTCTGAATTACTTTTACTTTAAATCAATTAATTTTCAAATTCACAACTAGATATTAAATTTTTTTGTTTATGAGAATCAAACACAATATCAATAAATTTACAATAATGCATCATCTCCCCCAATCAACTGATCTACATTCCCTACACATCTAGATATTAAATTAATATGTTATTTGAGAGTGACTTAATCTTTCAATTTTATATATTACATGATGAATTTACTCCATTTTCTATATTAGGTAATATATATTATATAAATTAATATAATAAATTCAATATGCCGAAGTTCAAATGTAACTATCATTCTATAAACTTTCGCACCGAAGAGGATTTTCTTACTAAAATTTACGAAGTTAAAATAATATTTTTAAAATAAAAATATTTTAAAATAAATTAATTTATTTAAAATATACCTATTCAGTTCAAATTAAATTTACAAAATCAAATTATTAGTGAGATCCACCTTATTTTCAACTTTCAACTTCGAGTCCGTTATCTTCATGCTATTATTTTCATAAATTTGAACTACTTAAAAACAAATAAAAATGCATTTTAAAAAATAGAATTTATTTATAATTATTGATTAAAAATTTAGCAACTAACATTATAACTAATTTTAAAATTTATTTAATGATTTTATATTTTTATTATAATTTTAACCGTTAAATTTTTAATTAACAACTATAAATGTTAAGAGCTCGTTTGGTGATCAGATTAAGATAAGACAAAATATGATATGCAGAAAGAATAGCAATGAAATAAGATAAAATCATGATAAGTTTTAATTATATTTACTAGTTGGTGCACACCAATGACAATAAGATATCATATGAATTATGTTCAATGGAAAAATTACCATTTTATTAAAATTATATATAATTTTCTAAACATCAACTTTTTTTATAAATTATGAAACTTATAAAATATAATTTAATTAAATTATAAAAAATTATATTTTGTTTATGCAATTAATTTTCTTATAATTATAAAAAAATTTATATAAGTTTTTTAAATTAGTCAAATATTTTCCTATAAAAATATTTTTAATAACAATTAGTTATTTAATTTTTTATTTTCAATTAATAAAATAATTTAAATTTCTGTCTCAAAATTAACGTATCAGATATAGTATATATAATATGCTAATTAATAAGTATTATGCATATATTTTATGAGGGAGAGGGGGGAGATAGCTTGTTGACCCTAATCCGGAGTTTTTCTCTGGATAAGAAATATAGTAAAGTAGAGATATCGATTTTAAAAGAAAAATTATCTAATCCTATTATTTTGATTTTTTTAATTTATTATATAATTGATTTTGTTTAAAACTTTAATCTTATCTAATTTGATGGAGTTTGGAATGGATTAGTTTTCAATTTTAATTCTACCTTTATTTTTATAAGAAAATATTAAATAATGATAAGATATATAATAAAATTAATTTAAAATATTAAATATTTTATTTATATATCATTATATAATTATATTTATGTATCTTAACTCAAATAATTAATTAAAAATAATTCTTAATTAAATGTATTTTTATATAGGTATAAGTTATATCATAATTTGTATAAGCATATAAGAAATAAAAATATAAACATGAATAATATTATTAAATTATGAATAAAAATATATAGATATGTTGAAGTTAAGTTTAAATTAGATCGGATGGATTATGAAAATTAAATTTAAAATCTAATCCGATTCAATTTAAATTAGATATGTTGAAGTTAAGTTTCAATTTATATTGGATTGAGTAGGTTGATAAATATTCCAGAGCAATAGGATAAGATATAATGTAACCAACAAATAACATATTATAATAAAATAGTCCTCCTTTTCTGACCTCGAAACAGGCTCTAAATATACAGTTTGGTGGTCAGAACCTGTCTTGCTAGAACCATTTTTATACTCTCCATCTTTTTATTTTGCTGTTGCGTCGTCACTCTTTGCAACTCGACGTTGTCGTTAACCTGAACAGAACGCATTCGTCTTGTTCCAAAACGGTGCAGTTTTGAAAGGATCGTTCTTCTTCTCTGTTTCTCCTCGTAAGTTCTTCTTTACTTTCTTGCTAGAATGCTAGGGTTCCAATTCCTTTTTTACTTCTATTTTAATATTGTCTTCGTTATATCATCTGTTTAATTGTTAATATGTTTAAGGTAGAAAATGAAGAAAAATAAAGCAGAAGACCATATTCGATTCTTCGAAGGGAAATAAGTTTAGGATTTAATTTTGATTCACTTTGTGTGTATTTGTACGCTATCGTTGAATCATGTATTGTCATTTTAAAAAGAAAATAGTTGAATACCTTTTGCACTAATTGAATAAGCTTAATTAAGTTTTTTTGTTGTGGATTAAAGTAATACAAGATATTGTATTGTGTAGAATTTGATTTTATTTAGCCGTTGTATACTTAATACTACACTGGAGAATTTTGTACTGTTATGATCTTTTATGTAATATTGAAATCAATTTGAAAATTTACTTATCCATGTTGTCCTGTTGATCTGTTGGAAACTTGCTCTCTGTGATATTGATATTCTGTTGTGGTAGTAGTTGTTCCTCTGTTTTCTTTTAAAAAATGATTAAGAGAAGGATGGTGTTGTTAATCAAATAATCTTTTTTCGTTCCTTGTGATGATCAATGCAAAGGAAGCACATACACTTCAAAATAACAGCTGTGGATGCATATTTAAGTTTGACACTACATTTTACAATAACTCTCACTAATACTGTTAGGTGTTTGTTTGACCTTTATTTTTTAAACATTTATACCAATACAAATGGGAATATTACAACAATCAGATAAATTGTAACATTTTTCTATTTTCACAATAACTCATACATCAAGCATGTCTAGATTCAAGCTTGTATTTTATGTGAATTTTACATTAATCCTATACATTTTATTATGGCCGTGGCATATCTTAAGATATTTTAAATTTGCATATCCCCATGTTTGTGTCTTGTCATATCTGTGTCAAGTTGTGTTCAAGCTTTCTAGGTCAGTGGTCTAGAAATGATCCTTGGTTATATTTGGCTGCTAAACTATTCATGTTGTTTCAACCTTGTCAGTTTTTCTCTTTTGATTGTATTTGCTTTGTGGAGGACTAGAAGCTTTTGATTGACAGTTCTTGGGCCAATTAACACCATGAGCTTGCATTTAAACAGGGAAACCACTTTAGGAAAACATATTTGGTTGGTGTTTGTAACCTTGGTGACTATGGTTGGAGTACTAGATTTATCACCATTGTCCAGAGTTTATCATATGCTTGTATGTTACTATGTTGTAATTGATGGGGTTATCTTTGTCTCTAGAATCTTTCTAATTCTATGTTTCTTTGGTGTAGTCTTGGTGTCTGAGTATTTGTTTTGTTGATGTTTGCTCAGTTCAGTGAAAAAGTGGATTCCTTTGATCATTTAAAGGGTTGCGATACCCTAGATCAAATGATGGAGACTGGAGATATTAGTCAGCCTGAACCACCGAAACAGGTGTGGTGTGAGGAAAAACAGGCTTCTGTTCATGAAGAAATTAAGAGAATGAACCAATTGCCTGCAAACAGTTCATATGTTACACATCGTCTGAAGGTTCTTAATAAAATTTTGCAACTCATGTCAGTTCAGGTAGACCATTCTTTGTTCATCAGCCATAGGTTTTTTTTAGTCATATGCTAATTTTCAAGTGATTAATTGTATTTTTCTTTTATGCTGTTATGTCAGAGAACTGTATCCCGAGAGCAGGAGTTGGAGTTGCTTTTTGCCGGGCTTTCTTTGTGAAAGTAGTATTGCTGGCCATGGTAAGTTCTTGGGGAATCAATAGTAGGTTTATAACTATTTGCAATGTTGTTTGTGTTTGTGCATATGAGGTCTACATGCATGTTATTTTGGCAATTTGGTTTTAGATGTTGCTCGTGACTCTCGTGACTGTCATCATTGCAGCTTTTTTTTTTTTTAAATGACATTAATTTATTTTGGGTACTTTTAAAGTTACAAAACCAGCTGATCCTGGTGTCTTTTTATTTTTCATACAGCCCCTGACATTAGTGGATCTGCATCTTGAAGGCCAAAAGATAAAGAACAAGGCTTGTTTACAGTTTGTATGTATTGGCATTTAGCAATACGATATTGGTCAGAGTCAAGGCTTTACTTATAACTTGGCTGAGCTTAAGCAGCAATGTCTGTACCCTTCTTTGGCTACTTTTGATATAATAGTAATACATCATGTTGCAAGTTGAAACCTTGCTGCCACTGCCCCCTTCTTTCCTTCGTTTCATTCATGGATCATGCCATCGAGGAACTTTCTTTCATAATCCGGTCGTGGAACATCTATGTTGTTTTTGACACACTCTGTAATGGCTCTGGAAATGACCTGGAAAAAAATATACTGAACCAGAAACACAATATAATGTCAATGTCTTAGGATTTCTTGAGTTACTACAACAAAATTATGGGGGATACATTTCTCATTATTATGTAATATTGTAGAATGAAGACCACATTAGTTTCTTTGGCTACAGACAACGCATTTGTTGGAGTTCTTATATATTCCAACTGTTGATAAAATAATGGCGAGCTCATTTGTATATAACTGCATTTAGTGTTTTATTAAAATTATTATTTTTAAAGCTCTTAAATGTTTCATTTAAGTGTAAGCTAGTATGATTTTTTATTTTTTTATTTTTTTTGGGAGGAGGGGTTGTGGCCTGGGGGTTTGCATTAGAGGCGAGGGATATGCTCGTCTAATCATATGCTACATATTGTAACTTCCAAGGCATGACTTCTTAATGTGGCTTTGCAATGCAGGTTCATATAGATACTATGATACGTATTTAGTGCGAGATTGGTTTAATTTATTTTTGAAAAAAATGTCAAATTTTGAGATTTTATTTGACAATTTCTTTAAATTTAAACGTTATGCATTGAAGTTTAAAACAATGGCATTTTCTAAAAAATATACAATTTTATTTTTGAAAAGGACAAATCAATATACAACAACAACAACGCCTTATCCCACTAGGTGGGGTCGACTACATGGATCAACTTCCGCCATAATGTTCTATCAAGTACCATACTTCTATCCAAATCATTAAGTTCGAGATCCTTTTTTATAACCTCTCTTATAGTCTTTTTGGGTCTTCCTCTGCCTCGAATTGTTTGTCTTCTCTCCATCTGGTCTACTCTCCTCACTACAGAGTCTACCGGTCTTCTCTCTACATGCCCAAACCACCTAAGTCTATTTTCCACCATCTTCTCTACAATAGGCGCTACTCCAACCCTCTCTCTAATAGCTTCGTTTCTAATTTTATCCTGTCGAGTCTTACCACACATCCACCGCAACATCCTCATCTCCGCTACACCTACTTTATTCTCATGTTGGCTCTTGACCGCCCAACATTCTGTTCCGTACAAAATCGCCAGTCTTATCGCAATCCAATAAAACTTTCCCTTTAGCTTGATCGGTACCTTTGCATCACATAACACCCCCGATGCTTTTCTCCATTTCATCCATCCTGCTTGAATGCGATGATTCACATCCCCTTCAATTTCCCCATCATCCTATATTACAGACCCAAGATATTTAAACCGTGTGACTTGAGGGATAATATGGTCTCCTATTTTCACCTCTGAGTTAGAAACCCTCCTTCTTTTGTTGAACTTACATTCCATATACTCCGATTTGCTTCTGCTTAGGCGAAAGCCATGTGTTTCTAGAGCTTGTCTCCAAGTTTCCAACCTCTCATTCAACTCCTCCCTCGACTCTCCAAGGAGGACTATGTCATCTGCAAAAAGCATGCATCTCGGCGCTATCTCTTGGATTTGTTCCGTGAGGACATCCAGAATTAAGGTAAAAAGGTAGGGGCTAAGGGTTGACCCTTGATGTAAACCAATTGTGATGGGAAAATCGTCTGACTCTCCACCCTGTGTCCTAACACTAGTCGATACCCTATCATACATATCTTGGATAGCTCGAATATATGCAACCTTAACCCCTTTTTCTCTAGAGCTTTCCACAAAATCTCTTTAGGCACTCTATCATACGCTTTCTCCAAGTCAATAAAAATCAAGGGCAAGTCTTGTTGGGCCATGCGATATTGCTCCATCACCCGCCGTAATAAATAAATCGCTTCCATGGTCGACCTTCCCGGCATGAAACCAAATTGATTCTCAGTAACTTGAGTCTCCTTTCTTAATCTCCGTTCGATCACTCTTTCCCATAATTTCATGGTATGACTCATGAGCTTGATTCCCCTCTAATTTGCACAATTTTGTATATCCCCCTTGTTCTTATAGATTGGCACTAACGTGCTTCTCCTCCATTCCTCCGGCATGCGTTTTGACCTCATAATTTCGTTAAAGAGTTCGGTGAGCCACTCAAGACCTCTATCTCCAAGAGTTTTCCACACTTCAATAGGTATGTTGTCTGGCCCCACCGCCTTACCATTACTCATTCTTTTCAACGCTTCCTTTACTTCCTGTTTCTGAATCCGACGATAGTACTTATAGTTCCGGTCCTCTTCTCTTGTGTCTAGACTGCTAGAGTCATATCCATATCCATCATTAAATAAGTTGTGGAAATACGCCTTCCACCTTTCCTTGATATCTTTTTCATGCACTAAGACTTTGCCTTCTTCATCCTTAACACACTTTACTTGATCCAAATCTCTAGTCTTCCTCTCTCTACCCTTAGCAAGCCTATATATAGATCTTTCTCCGTCCCTGGTTCCTAGAGCTTGGTATAGTCCGTCAAAAGCTTGGGTTCTTGCCTCACTCACCGCCTTTTTGGTTTCATTTCTAGCTATCTTATACTTATCCCAAGTTTCAGAATTTCTACACCTAGACCACTCCTTGAAACACTCCTTTTTTACTCTAACTTTGCTCTGAACATTTTCATTCCACCACCACGATTCTTTACCCCTAGGTCCAAAACCTCTAGATTCACCCAACGTCTCTTTAGCCACTTTAATAATCTCTTGGGACATCTTGTTCCACATATCATTTGCACTTCCTTGTGATTGTCCACACCAACCCTCCCATATCTTTTGTTGGAAGATTCCTTGTTTCTCACCCTTCAAGTGCCACCATTTGATCCTTGGTGCTACCATAGGACTTCTTCTCTTTGCCCTATCTCTAATTCTTACATCCATAACCAAAACTCTATGTTGGGTAGTCAAGCTCTCTCCCGGGATAACTTTACAGTTCAAGCAATACTTCCTATCAGACTTCCTGATAAGGAAGAAATCTATCTGAGAACATGTCCCTCCACTTTTGTAAGTGATAAGATGTTCCTCTCTTTTCTTAAACCATGTATTGGCTATAGAAAGATCCAAAGCCTCCGAAAATTCCAAGATGGATTTACCCTCCCCATTCATTTCCCCTAGGCCAAAACCCCCATGCACCCCCTCAAAACCTCTAGCCACGCTACCTACATGTCCATTGAGATCCCCTCCTAGGAAAACTTTCTCTCCTTGGGGTATATCCTGAAGTACCCCTTCTAGATCCTCCCAAAATTTTACCTTAAAGTGTTCTGCTAACCCAACCTGAGGTGCGTACCCACTAATAACATTAAAGGTGTCCTGTCCCACTACCAATTTTAAGACTATGATACGATCTCCTACTCTTCTTACATCCACGACATCCTTCTTCCACTCCTTGTCCACAATAATCCCTACCCCATTTCTTGATCTGATTTTTCCCGTATACCACAGCTTAAATTCCGAGTTGTCTAATTCTTTCGCTTTTTCACCTGTCCACTTAGTTTCTTGTAGGCACATAAAATTGATCTTCCTCCTCACCATAACATCCACTATTTCCATAGATTTTCCAGTAAGTGTGCCTATATTCCATGTACCAAAGCGAATCCTCCTGTCATGAACTAACTTCTTTACCCACACCCGTTCACGAAAATGTGGGAACCCTTGCTTACTTTTCACTACATCCGGGCGGCGATGCAGCGGCCCTTGCTCTTTTGACACTGTACTCGAGCCATACAGCGCGTTGCTTCCGGGCAACGACCTAGCATTCACATTATTACGTAATTGATCCATGTCATAGAGATTCGACAAAGTTTAACGTTGGTTGTCGAAAGCCTAACACAACCCTCTCCTTTTATCCGGGCTTGGGACCGACTAAGAATAGCAAAGCTACCCTAGGCAGGATTAAAGGGCCAAATCAATATATTGCCTCAAAAAATTGGCATGATCACCACAAGAAGTGATCAAACCAAAGCAACAATACAAAAACAAGGTGCTGGTATGTGACTGCAATAAAGTACATATGAGCACCCAAAAACGGTAAAATGATATAAAAGGTTACTTTTACAAACTTTTTTCCTAAAGGGGTCTGTTTGTTAAGAAATTCTTTGGGGGATCAATTTTTAAGGGTGTTTCGCCATTGGCAGTGACGAAACACCCTATTTACCAGGACGCGCAACGACATCAAAGGATATTTCTCCAGTACCACCAGCGACACAGTTGTAGCTGTAGTTCACGCATCCAGTGTGTTTCGTCAGTACCATTGACGAAACACACTCCCTTTCATTTCCATACATGCATGCATACCATGCATGCACCATGGGTGTCCTCTTTTCTTTTCTCCTTATTTTTTTCCACGCCTCCATGCATGCCAGGCACGTTGCATGCCCCTTCCATTTCCACCATGGCTCTCCCCTTCCATTTGAAGTTGGTTTTCAGCTTTTTTTGAAATATAAATTTTGTTAGTTAGTTTGATCATTTATAATAAATAAGATAATTTATATGAAAATTAAACTCTTAATTAAATGTTCTATCTCATTAATTAACATAATAATTTTATATTAAATATATACATTAATTTTGAAAATCAAGTTTCACTTTTCATTAAAAAGCAATAGAAGAAAACACGTTGTAGTAAGAAAGATATTTTTATGTATCTATGAATTACTTTTAATAATAATAATAAGTCACCAAACTACTAAAAAATGCACATTCATAACAAAATAAGATAATTTATGTGAGACTCTTAATTAAATGTTTTATCTCATTAATTAACATAATAATTTGATATTAAATATAAACATTAATTTTGAAAATGAAGTTTCACTTTTAATTAAAAAGCAACACAAGAAAACACGCTGCAGAGAAATTATTGTTTACACAACTAATAATCACAAATTAACATATTCAATTATATTTAAATAAACATAATATTAATAAAAAATACCCATATTTATAAAAATTAAATTAAATTAAATATATATATATATATATATATATATATATATAAATTAATGACACAACAAATATATTATACAAAATAAATTTAAATACATGCAAAGAAATTATTGTTTACAGAGCTAATAATCACAAATTAACATATTCAATTATATTTAAATAAATATAATATTAATACCAAATATCCATCCTAAGGCCTGTAGGAATGCTTTTAACTTAAAAGAAACTAAAATAACTATGTAACTGCTTTTAACTTAAAAGAAACTTTTACCTAATACAAAAATTAAATATAAATTTTACTATTAAATAAATTATTGTTGAGTAGCAATAATATCAAATTTTAACTTATATTACCTGATGATTGAAGCCTTGGTCAAAAACGTAGAAAATGTAGAAACTTTAAGCTTTTCTCCACCAAATAAATTTTTTAACTTTGTGTATCTCGAATTCGTAAGTTGCTCCATCAGAATCTATGTGAAATAAATGCATGTGTTTCGTCGATGGGACTGACGAAATCACATGCAGCTGAAAAAAAAAAAAAAGCTGACACAGGCTATGTCGCTGATGGTACTGGCAGGATGCTTCTGTGCCGTTACTGATATTGGCGAAATAGGGTGTTTCGTCATTGGTATTGGCGAAACACCCAGAAAAACAGACCCCCCAAAACAAACCCATTTAAAGAAAATCTATTCAAGAATTAGCCATATATACTTAAAAATATACAAATTTAATTATGTTTCGTAAATTGCAAACAAAATTATCATTTTGATTGATGTAATATTCTTCCAATCACTTATTAAAATTTTACTGAAGAATCAAAATCTATTTTGTAGTTCATTTTAAAACTGAAAGGATCTGCATTGCATCTCTATTCCTTTATTTGTTTTCATGCATTTTAAGTGAAGAGAAATATGATAGAAAAAAGTGAAGTGGTCAAGTGGATATATTAATCATGTCTCTTATTTATTGTGGATTGGTTGGTCAGGTAAGCCAACATAGAGTATTTATGCTTTTCAAACTACACATGTGAGGGATTGTATACATCAATCGAACATAGTAAGCGTCCATGGATCAATTGAGGATCATTTGATCGAGCAAGTACTCACGACTTAACGCTTGAGGAATTGTGGATTTTCCAGATTTAGAATGAGTGAGCCTCTAACTTCTAAGTCTAATCACATTTAATAAATAAATAAGAGTCACTTCTTTTAGTCACACTAAGTTATAAATATTAGGATTTCTTAAGATCTCTTGGGTCTGTCTTTACAATTCCTCAATGCTCTTCCATGTGAACATTTAGTAATTAGTAATAAGAAGTAAGAAGGAAATGTTAAAAATGATTATAAGATCTCACAAATTTGCTTTCTCTCCATTAAAAACAAGATTTGGAGGAGAAATAGGACCATATTTTTTAAATGCATAATTTATCCTTTACATAGTATACTATTTCCAGTTATAGTTGCAGGAAATAACAGTGGTTACAACAAAAAGTGTTGTTAGATAATCAGAATGATATCACACGAAATAATAGTTGTTACAACAAAAGTGCAGTTGGATAATCAGAATGATATGGCTGGAAATAATAGTGGTTACAACAAAAATGACTATAAAACAATTTTTTAAATTAGTCAACAGTAATGATTGATTGACTGTTAATTTTTTAAAATTAACAAATCTTCTTTAACGACCTATAATTATTGTAAAATAAATTAAATAAAAGGTAAAAAAGCATTGAGCATACTACAAATTTTACGACTATAGATTAGCAAGATTATTAAAACAATGTATTATCATTATTTGAATTCTCAAACATATAAGAAACTATCAATAAATAATAAATAATAAATATACATACATTGACAATGCAAATCGTCATTTAATTGCAAACTGCTAACGTACAAACTACTGTAATGGAGAGTTTGGTAGGAGATTTCTTTTTTGTTTTTTCGGGAATTAAATGTTGGGAAATTTAGTTTCGCATATTTTGATATACATTTTTTAAGGAAAAATGGGAAAAATGTTTTTCCTAAATATTTTTAATTAATTTTTCACAAAAACAGGGAGGTGTGAGAATCTTACTTTTTTTAATTTAATTTTTTTATCAAAGTAAAAATATCATGTTATTATTTATTAAATTATATAATATAATAAATAATTAAAACAATTAATAGAAATATACATAACTTTTTTATTCCTAATAAATTAATCTAAAAATTCACAATTATCCATTCCCATAAAATATGATTTTGGAGTTAGCTATTGGCCACTGCACAATTCCACCCGATAGTATATAATAGTATAAGTCTATCAACTCAAATTTTTTCTCCAAAATATATAATTTAAAATCAAAGTTGAATGGTGATGCACTAATATTAGTTTTTGTAAAGAATATACATATTCTTTTATGGTAGGTAATCTTATTAGAGCAAGATTATTATATGCAATAAAATTTTTCTTCTAATTATTTAACACAATATAAATCTAGGACTTTTAACACAATGTAAATTTACGACTTAAACTTGAGACCTCTAGTTTGATACATTAATATTATAAAAAAATTTAATTAATTAATTAATTAAAAACCAAGTTGATATATATTTTAAAATAATTATTATAAAAATTAGTAAATTTATCATATGATATTATTTGTGATTAGATAAAAATATAAAACTATTTTAAATTATGTGCATTTTTTTATTTTCTTTTACCAGCCTATTTTGTATTTTCTTTTACAATTAAGTAATAAATCATATCATCTTAATTTTTGTTAAGGAGTTTAGTTCAATTGAATGAGTAATATGCATGAGGTATTGTAGATATGAGGGTGTGTTCTTGGTGCAGTTTTTTTATTATTATTAAAAAAGTCATCCAAACCAAACATAAAAAGTATATGTAATTTGGTTTGATTCAATTTGAAATTATTTTCAAATCAAAATCAAACTAATCTTTTACTTTGCTGTTTGATTTGAATCATTTTTTTTAATTTTTACTAAAATATTATTCTATTAAAATTCATATATTTTATGTTATTTTTTAAATCAAATTATATTAAAAAGATTACTAATGACAATTTACAAAAACTTGTTATCACGCTAAATATTCTATAATACAAATTTGTTAAATTTTCATCAATTTTAAATCAAACACATCCAGAAAAAATCATTTAAGAAAAAAAATAATATATATTACATAAATTTCGTATACATAATATTTTAAAATGTTATAAGAATCAAATCATATACACATAAAATAACATAATAACAAAGTAGTAGATAAATATTAAGCTTTGCTTCAATTTTGGAAACGTAAAGCACAATTTAAACCAAACTAATAACTTTAAGCACAAAGCAACCAAAAATTATTAATTTTTATTTTGGATTGATGTGAATTTTAACCCAATGATAAAATTCAATTTAAAGTATAAACTATACAATTTTGATTTGACGTTTAGCATACAAATATCTGATCTCATGCACTCGATAACTATGCATAAATGCTAATATCTAACTGAAAAATAATAAAATTGAAAGCTGCTCCCTCAGAACACATAACCACATACACTTCGGTTAATCCGAAAGAAGCTCATCGGAATCGCAAGACACCGCCGACGACATGGCCGCCGCCGTGACCGATATGGCCCGCCGTCACACGATTAGCCAAATACTGGTCGACCTCGTCAAGTTCGCCGTCGGTTCCGCCATCGACGGCTCACGCAGAATCATCCCTGGTCATTTCCTATCTCTCTAATTTTAGGAAAATAATTAAATTCTTTTCATAATTGTTTTGAGTTTGTGATCAATTGAGTGCTCTCTCAAGACTTGCTACTACTAACGTTGGGCAATTTATTGTTATTGTATTAAGTGGTGTGATCTTATTTGCGTGATTGTACAAATTTCATCTTGTATTCGTTTTTTCGAAATTGTATCTCGAAATTTTGAAAGCATTGAGGAAAATGAAAAGATAAGGTAGTAGTTTTTGTAATTATTATTGACTAAAAATGAAATATTAAGCCAACCACTCATGTTTCATGTGTGCAGAAATTGAAATGAATCTACATGTGAAAAATTAGTTGTTGAGTGTTTGGGTCTGACAACTTGGGAGTATCTTGTCCCATGTTTTATGATGCATTTATCATTCAGTGTTGTACTACTTGTAATTCACATCCTTGATTCTATTTCATCCTAAAACTTTGGTTTTTAACTCTGGAATGATGTTGTGTGATCCATCCCGTGATCCATGTAGCCGATCTCATTTAGTGAGATAAGCCTTTATTGTTGTTGTTGATGATCCTATTTCATCAGACAGCCATTGATTTATGAATTTATCAATTAGGATTTGGCTCTTCTAAGATGAGAAGAGAAGTGTGAGTAGAGGATAAAGTATACTTATACTTAATTAGAAAATTAATGGTTGAAACTGTAATTAATTTTACGGTTTTTATACATGTACTTGATTTGATCTCATTTTCAACTTTTTTTGTTTCTTTTTTTAATTAATAGATGTAAGTCTGCTTTATTCTCTCGATAATCACCTGTCATCTTGGGGGAGTCAAAACCATTTGCAATTTCTCTTCATTATTCTTTTGGTTTAGAGACAAATATTTACTGATCCAAATATTAGTTTTGTATCTCCTTCTGCAACACAGGCCTTTATTAAGAATTTGTGGTGAATTTACTGTATTCAGTGAGGGCTTTAATTTATTTCCTTGATGATCATCTTAATAATCCTTTATACTTAACATATTGCTGCTACATTGACCATACACCATCAATATCAATTAATATATCTCTTTGGGGCTGTAATATCATATATTGTAAGCATGTTGCTTTTCTAGGTTCCATTTAACTCCTTGCCTGTATATTAATCATCAAAATCCTTACAATTTTTATTTAGGAAAAAAGTGGAGAGTGTTTCTCTTGTTTCCTTAAGTGGTAAAAAAATTTGTTAAATTAAAAATTTAGTACCCAGTTCCTACACTTTACATCATTGTTTAGTTTAGTCCCTACATGTTTCATATGCAAATATCATTGCTGTATTTATTACAGGTAGGAAGCAGGTAGATAAGATGGTGCCAGAAGGATTAATAAACATACCCTTGCCAACCCCTTTAAAGGCCAAGAAACACCCTGATTTAAAGGTTGCAAATGACCTCCCTTTTGAGACAAAAATGGAGGAAGTGAAGGAAGACATGAATAACCTAAAGCAGCAGTACGAAGCATCAATCAAACGTGTTGAAGAATCACAGCCGCCAAACAAATCTGATGGCGGCTTTAAGGAAATCAATCTTGTGCAGGGCAATGGAAGGAGGGTATTCATTCGATCTCGTCTATAGAATGGAATTTTCAAAACCTACACTAGAGATTCTACACATCCATAAGATAGTGCAACATAAAATGTGCTTTGTTTTTCTATTCTCCCCTCTGACCATGTTAGATGGGAAGGGGGATAATAACTGGGCTTGAGGTTTGACCGTATGAGCCTGGGTACTGTCACCACTTGAGGTATACTAAGTTTCTTAGGTCCTATAACATGTCCTATAATATCCTATAACATGTCTTGTATGTAACATGTTCAATAACATCTATTTTTTTTTTCCAATGAATATACTACAATTTACAAACCCCACTTATTTTTTTTTGTTTATTTCTGTGCAATACAGAAAATTGGAGGCATAGTTATGTTTTAAAACTGGACGTGTTGGTTAGATTATGAACTATGCATTTGTTATGAACATTATTCTATTGGCTTTTGCTAACTATTGCCATTAGGGTAACAACTAACGAATCAAGAGTGAAATTTTTTTTCTAAGAAGTGTAAATGTTATGGGGATATTCTCACAATTTTCAGGAAACCTTGTGTTTATTGATTTCTTAATCTTTTATTTGATCAGCTGAACTAAATTAAATCATTACTTGAGGGTTTTCTCAGTCTAAATTAAACGAGTTTTTAAGACATAGGGTGAGTTTGTGTAAACTTAAAAAGAATAACCTTAAAATAAACATTTTTTAAGAAACATAGGATTTACTTCTTTTTCCTTTTTTTTAAGCAAAAATGTTATTTTGTTTAAACTTATTATTTGAAATAAACACTTATTTTAATAAAATAAGTAATTTTATTTTTAATTTTTTTAGTGTGTTTGTCTAAACTGTTTCTTGCTTAAAAAATGTTTATTAAAATAAATTTTGTTTGCTTCTTAAAAAATATTTATATAAAAAATGTTTATTTTAAAGTTACTTTTTTAAAGTTTAAATAAACTTACTTATATACACTGGAAAAAACAAAAAATTGCTTATTTTATTAAAATAAGCGGTAATTTCAACAAATAAATTTAATTCGTATTATTTGACTTCCGTGAAAAAATAAGGTTGTCAGAGCAAGGTAACATAAGAAAGCACATTCCACAGATGATAAATATGTGAAATATACTATGTAAAAGTACAAGCACATAGCAATTAGCAAATAATCCATTTTAAATTCCTCACATTTTAGCAAAACCTTGTTTGAAAGCAAGGAAACCATCACATAAGAGGAAAGAGAGGGACAGAGTTAAAACGCTAGTGAATCCAATCGGTTCTTTTGTGAAGGTTGTGTGAGGGTTTTGCTCCGTGTAACTATGATTTATGTTATCAAAATTCCAGAGTTTTTTTTTTTTTGGATTAAGTTAAAGGAGAAGAGCATTTGAAATGGGCCAAATTCATACTACTAATCTGCAAAACTAACAAAATAAGAATGAAAATGTGTTAATTTAACACTTTTATTATGCTATATCAATTATAAGTGTTGAAAGATAATGTTGCCAAAAAAGTTCAAATATAAAAAGAAGGGGGATGTTTTGGTTCACTCTACGATTTAGTGTGTTTGATTTATTGGTGGCGTGTTGAATAGAAATGTATGTGAGAGAAAACTTTGAAATGAACCGACGTTTAGGGTCATTGAACGAAAAATCAAACACATGAAAACACCATGCAAGAAGTTTTCCATTAAAGTCCCAAACAAGATCATCGATCTCTTTCTTCTTTTATTTTTTAACTGAAGAAAAAATGGATATCGACATAATATCTTTTTGGTTTGACTGTTCTAAATATTACATACCTAAGAAGGTAAAGTTGGTGATAGTCATTCACTAGAAAATTAATAATCAAAACTTTAACAACTGCAAAATTTATTGTATATATCCATGTATTTTACCACAATTTTAACGGTAGAATTTCCAATCAATGACTGTTGCAATTGCAAGTTGAAAGAGGTTATGAAGCACACGAAAAAAGGTTGTAATCATGTATGTAATAGTAAATAGCTTGTAACTCGGGGTTTAGGGTTTCTGTTGGTGTAAGACCACAAATGTAATTAGGTCTGCAATGAGTCAAGACAAATACAAATAATTAAAGCAGAAAATCCAAGCAGAAATGTTGGACAAAACTTTCTAGATCATTAGAATAGGCATCAATGTATCTGGATCTTATTCAAAAGACTCTGCCACACATTTGTTTACTAATTGTCTCATGGAAGAGAAGTGGGAGAGAAGCAACACTCATATTGAAAGTACATACATTGATGTTCTTTAACAGCCAAGTAATCCATGTCCTGGAATCACTTTGACTTTTTATCTGAAGGTGCACTGTTAACTTTGTATGGAGCAGCACTGTATGCATATTGCTGATATATTGAGAAGAAAACCATTTCAACACAAACCAAAAGGTTTTGGTAGCCTTCCTCAATGCGTTCCACAGCTAGCCAGGAATAACGGGATCGGATTATTCCTAGTGCTGCCAGGAGATCAAGCACAATTCCCTGTATAATTGAATAAAGTTAGTTGTTAAACTAATATAACATCAGTATTAAACTAATACAATCTTGTGTAACTAACAAAAAGCAAAAGGGCCATGGTTGGATTGACAGAAAGCCATGGGATGGAATGGATTAAAATGGAATGAAGTATAATGAAACATAATGGACTACAACCTTAATTTTAATGTTTGGATATGTTATGATGGAAAGGAACAAAATTTCCAACTTTCCATTCCATCTCATTCCTCCCAAATTGGAGACAGAAAAATGAAGAGAAAACGGAATAGGATTAAATAGGCTCAATTCTCATTTTACCATCCAAATAATGAAACATAAAACCATTTTATTTCATTTCCCTCTGTTCCATCTTCTCCCACCAATCCAATAACCTTAGTTCCACTATAGTGCGTGTGTGGTGTTCATAATCTTGGATAAGTTAAATGTTTTCCTTAGCCTAAATAAAAATCCCTCAATTTAAATAACCTAAAAAGTTAACTAAAAGTAGCATGCTGTGACTAAAGACTATCAGTGGTTGGCAAATTGAAAATCCAAACCAAAATTCAGTATTTCATCTGAAAAAATGACTTCTAATAGCACCATCCAAATTCTACAGAAGCAAATTCTTATATAATGTCTATTAATCAAGGTAAAGCATACGAATATACCTGCCAAAAGCAGAAAAAGACAATCCCTTTTATGCATAAAAACTTGGCAAGAGGCTTATGTGGCTCCAGCTCTTTAGAAAACACATGGTAGAAAACAACAAGAGAATACAATGCCAGTGACACTGAAATGTTCAGAATGACTGTGTTTATCCAGCTGACCCAAGTGGGATAAACATCAAGATACTGTAGAGTTATCATCAAGATTGAGCACACTGGACGTATCACAACAAATTGCCAAGTCCAGTTTTTGAGAAGCTTCAGTGTTTTATGGTCCAGACGAGTAGTGTGAGGCTGCAGATTGTGGCAATCATGAGTTAAACTTTACATTTATAAGTAGAAATTTTCAGGGAAGTAAGCACAATACAATGTTTAGCGTAATCAACTTAATTGATGAATCAAGTGTATTATTCCATGAATTGCTGGTGATCCTATGCATCTTATGAAGGACATGCAACTTTCTGCATAAGATCCCCTGCAAGACCATGTAACTAGAACCCTCTTTCATTTGGCCAAAAAAAAAAGTAACTGAGTTTTTTTTCAAAGTGATGGCTTATAATGGAGAACATGTAAACTAACCTGTAGGTTTATAATACCTTGAGTTAGATTTTTTTATGAGAAAAAAGGGAAGAAAACCGGCAGGCTATTTAATTTATTGATTTACTACAAATAATGTTTTCACTAAAATAAACATATTCATTATTGTTCTATGAAACCCTTATGCCCCTTTACAGTCATCTTGTGTGTGTGTACAAAACCAAGTTGTTGCCACTGAAAGGGAAACATCAAATTTGGTGTAAGTGGGATCTCAGTATTAGTGGTGACCTTAAGAATGCACTATCTTTCTAAATCGATACAGACTCATCATTTATCATAGTGGAATGACAAATAACATCAGTAATGGATAATATACTAACGAATAATGTGAAAGCAATGTCTTTCAAGGTTATTTTGATGATGCCAAAGAATCAAGAGTTAAACATATTCTAAAGATTCAAGATTCAAGTTTCAAGAATCAAGATTTAAAAATAATCAAGATCAAATTTCAAGACTCAAGATTCAAAAATCAAGAGAAGATTCAATCAAGATAAGTCCTAATTTTTTTTTTCAAAACATAGAGTAGCACAAGAAGTTTTCACAAAATCATTACCAAAGAATTTTACTCACTAGTAATCGATTACCAGAAGGTAATAATCGATTACCAGTAGCCAGCATTATTTTTTAAAACTGATTTACAAAGCTGTAATCGATTATCATGAGCATGTAATCGATTACCAATGTTTTAAAACGTTAGATTTCAAATTTCAAGAGTCACAACTAGTGATAAAACAATTTAAATCATTTTAAACTTGTGTAATCGATTACCAGAGTTCTAAACGTTTTGATTTTCAAAATTTAAACATGAAGAGTCGCATCTGTTGATGGTAATCGATTACCAGTGACTGATTTCGAAATATAAATTTTCAAAAGTCACAATTCTTCAAGTGACTTGTTTCTGAAGATTTTTTCAAAAGTCACAACTTTTTAAGTGACTAGTTTTCAAAAGAGTCACAATTTTTAAAGGGTGACTAGTTTTAAAGAAATTGTCAAGAGTCACAAACTTTAACTTGAGTCATCTAGAGATTATAAATATGTGACCATGACATGAATTTTAAAAACACCTTTAACAATCTTTCAACAAGTTTCATAACAAGTTTTTTACAGAACTTTTTAATTCATTTCTCTTCATCTTTCTAAAATTTTTTGTTCAATCCTTTCTCTTTCAAGAAAAGTTCTTTGATAAAAAAAACTTGTGCTATTCTTCTTCATTCACTTCTCCCTTTGTCAAAAGAATAGAAGGACTAACCGCCTGAATTCTTTTGTGTCTCTCTTCTCTCTTCCAAGAGAATTCAAAGGACTAACCGCCTGAGAATTCTTTTGATTCTTTCCTTCCCCTTAAACAAAAGATCTCAAAGGACTAACCGCCTGAGATATTTTTTGTTTCTCCTTACAAAGATTCAAAGGACTAACCGCCTGAGAATTCTTTGTCCCAACACATTGAAAGGTACATCCTTTGTGGTACAAGTAGAGGGTACATCTACTTTGGGATTGTTATACTGAGAACAAGAGAGGGTACATCTCTAGTGGATCAGTTCAAGTGAAGGCTACATCCACTTGGTTATTCAAAGAGAACAAATGAGGGTACATTCCTTGTAGATCTTTGGCTTGTAAAGGATTTTACAAGGTTGAAAGAAATCTCAAGAACCGCAGGTTGCTTGGGGACTGGATGTAGGCATGGTTTGTGGCCGAACCAATATAAATCTTGTGTTTGTCTTCTTCTTCCTTACACTCTTTAATTTCCGCTGTGTACTTTTAATTACCGCTTTTATTTTTTGTTAAGTTTCTATTTCTGTTCTTTACTTTCTTAACTTAGTAGTAAAAGCCTAATTGAATCTAGTAACATTAAGAAGGTTAAATTTTTTAATTAGTCAATACACGTTAATAATTAATTCAACCCCCCTTCTTAATTATTCCGAGGCCACTTGATCTAACAAGTGGTATCAGAGCAGGTTTCTTGTAGAAAGTTTAACAATTTCAAGATAAATGATCTCTTTAAATTCTATGTTTTTCAAAAGTATTTTGAGGAATAGGTCAAATCTAAAATCATTTCAAGATTATGAGGAAGACCAAGCCAACTTATGTCTCATGACAAAATCTCATGAGAATGACAAGGAAGAATCTGTAAGGAAGAAGTGGTACATCGACATTGGATATTCCAAGCATATGACGGGAGATGTATCCAAGTTTACAACCATTTCCCCCAATAAAAGTGGACATGTTACATACGGTGACAACAACAAAGGAAAAATCATAGGAGTCGGCAAAATAGGTACGAGTTCCTCTACTCCCATTGAAAATGTGTTACTTGTAGAAGGTTTAAAGCATAGTCTATTAAGTGTTAGTCAATTATGTGATAAAGGATATAAAGTATCTTTTGATTCTGAAAAATGTGTTATCAAGCATGAGCATGACAAAGATATTGAGCATATAGGTTTGAGAGAAAATAATGTTTATATGATTGGTTTAAAACAAAAATCTGAAAATGATAAATGCTTTCTAAGTAAAGATAGTGATCCATGGTTATGACATAAGAGAATTGCTCACATTAACATGGATCATCTAAATAGATTAATTTCAAAAGACCTAGTCGTTGGTTTACCAAAATTAAAATTTGAAAAAGATAAGTTATGTGATGCATGCCAAAAAGGTAAACAAACAAAAGTATCATTTAAATCTAAAAATATTGTCTCTACCACTCAACCATTACAATTATTGCATATGGATTTGTTTGGACCCTCTAGGGTCATGAGTTTTGGTGGTAGTTACTATGGTTTAGTAATTGTTAATGATTATTCTAGATATATTTGGACTTTATTTCTTACTCACAAAAATGATGCATTTCATGCATTTAGAAGACTTGCCAAAGTCATCTAAAACAAGAAAAATCTCAAAATTATCTCAATTAGAAGTGATCATGGAGGTGAATTTGAAAATAATGATTTTGAAATATTTTGTGATGAACATGTCATAGAACATAACTTTTCTGCACCTAGGACACCCCAACAAAACGGTGTAGTAGAAAGGAAAAATAGATCTTTAGAAGAAATTGCTAGAACCCTTTTAAATGACACTCCACTTCCAAAATATTTTTGGACAGAAGCTGTCAACACCGCATGTTATATTATGAATAGAGCCTTAATAAGACCCATTCTTAAGAAAACCCCATACGAACTGTTTAACAATAGAAAACCAAACATTGCTCTTTTACATATTTTTGGATGTAAATGTTTTGTCCTAAACAATGGTAAAGAAAACCTAGGTAAATTTGATGCTAAGGCGGATGAGGGCATCTTCCTTGGTTATTCCCTACATAGCAAAGCTTTTAGGATATACAACAAAAGAACCATGACAATTGAGGAATCAATACATGTTACTTTTGATGAAACTAATATTACTTCTCCGAAAAAGGAATTTCTTGATGATATTGCAGATTCTTTGAAAGATATGCACAATCATGAAAGGAATCTAAAAAGGAAGAGAAATGAAGATAACAAGGATGTTCAAGACGACATAGCCCAAGAAAATGATTATCTTCCCAAAGAATGGAAAACCTCAAGAAATCACCCTCTTGATAATATCATCGGAGATATCTCAAAAGGGGTAACAACTAGACACTCTCTTAAAGATTTATGCAATAACATGACATTTGTTTCTATGATAGAACCTAAAAAATTTAAAGAAGCCATAATAGATAATCAACGGATAGTTGCTATGCAAGAAGAGTTAAATCAATTTGAGAGAAATAATGTTTGGGAACTAGTTGAGAAATCACATAACTACCCCATTATAGGAACTAAGTTGGTATTTAGAAATAAACTGGATGGAAATGGTATAGTAATTAGAAATAAAGCTAGACTAGTTGCAAAAGGATACAACCAAGAAGAAGGGATAGACTATGAAGAAACCTTTGCACCCGTAGCTAGATTAGAGGCCATTAGGATGCTTATAGCTTATGCATCTATTATGAACTTTAAACTATATCAAATGGGTGTCAAGAGTGCCTTCTTAAATGGTCTAATCCAAGAGGAAGTATATGTAGAACAACCTCCCGGGTTTGAAGACTCACAAAAATTAGATCATGTCTATAGGTTAAAGAAAACACTTTATGGGTTAAAACAAGCACCTAGGGCTTGGTATGAAAGATTAAGTAAATTCCTATTAGAAAAGAATTTCATTCGAGGAAAGGTAGATACCGCCTTATTCATAAAGAGGAAGGATAATGAAGTCTTATTGGTACAAATTTATGTTGATGATATAATCTTTGGATCTACTAATGAATCTTTGTGCAAGGAGTTTTCTATTGACATGCAAAGTGAGTTTGAGATGTCCATGATGGGTGAGTTAAATTACTTTCTTGGATTAGAAATCAAACAAACAAATGATGGGATCTTTGTCAACCAAGCAAAATATTGTTAAGAACTCATCAAGAGATTCGGAATGGAGAACTCAAAACACTTGGGCTACTCCTATGAGCACTGGTTCCTACCTTGACAAAGATGAGTCCGGTCAATCCGTTGATGAAAAGAAATATAGAGGTATGATTGGATCTCTACTTTACTTATCTACAAGTAAGACCAGATATTATGTTTAGTGTGTGCATGTGTGTAAGATTTCGGTCAAATCCAAAGTTTTCACATTTATCTGCAGTAAAAAGAATCATAAGATATCTCTTAGGAACAGTTAACTTAGGATTATGGTACCCAAAAAATTCTTTATGCAATTTAGTAGGATACTTAGATTCAGATTTTGCAGGATCTAAAACAGATAGGAAGAGCACTAGTGGCACGTGTCAATTTATAGGATCTGCTTTTGTTTCTTGGCACAACAAGAAGCAAAATAGTGTAGCATTATCCATAACCGAAGCAGAATACACCTCTATTGGTAGTTGTTGTGCACAGATTTTGTGGATGAAACAACAACTATTTGATTATGAGATTGTATTAGACCATATCCCCATAAAATGTGACAACACAAGTGCCATAAATATATCTAAGAACCTAGTTCTCCACTCTAGAACCAAACACATAGAAATTAGACATCATTTTCTTAGAGATCATGTCCTAAAAGATGATTGTGTTCTAGAATTTGTAGATACCAAAAATCAACTTGCAGATATTTTCACAAAACCACTACCCAAGGATTCCTTCTACTCCATTAGAAGAAAATTAGGACTTCTAGATGTCAGTGACTTAAACAAATAATTTGTTGTATGTTATATTGACTTATGACTTGTTTAATACATATGCTTTATGTATGGTTTATAATCTTTTATGTTTGTTTTACAAAGTATGCTTTGTGTATGTTTTAAATTATGTATGTTTTACGCACTTTGGCCTTTTTGATGTTGCCAAAGAGGGGGGGGGGGAGAAAAATGGATATTTTAAGAAATCAAGATATTATTTTTTTCAAAACTTTGAAATTAAACATAAATTCAAAAAGAAAGGGGAAGAAAGGGATGAGTGAACGGTAGAACAAAATTTGTATGTACTCTCTTGGTTTTAGGATTGTCATCATCAAAAAGGGGAAGATTGTGGAAGCAATGCCTTCCAAAGTTATTTTGATGATGCCAAAGAATCAAGAGTTAAGTAAATTCCAAAGATTCAAGATTCAAGTTTCAAGAATCAAGATTCAAGAATAATCAAGAAAAAGTTTCAAGTTTCAAGATTCAAGATTCAAGAATCAAGAGAAGACTCAATCAAGATAAGTACTAAAAAAGTTTTCCAAAACATTGAGTAGCACAAGAAGTTTTCACAAAATCATTACCAAAGAATTTTACTCTCTGGTAATCGATTACCAGAAGGTAGTAATCGATTACCAGTCGCCAACATTATTTTTCAAAACTGATTTACAAAGATTACCATGAGCATGTAATCGATTACCAATATTTTAAAACGTTAGATTTCAAATTTCAAGAGTCACAACTAGTGATAAAACAATTTAAATCATTTTAAACTTGTGTAATTGATTACACAATACTTGTAATCGATTACCAGAGTTCTAAACATTTTGATTTTTAAAATTTAAACATGAAGAGTCACATCTGTTGATGTGTAAACGATTACCAGTGACTGATTTCGAAAAATAAATTTCCAAAAGTCACAATTCTTCAAGTGACTTGTTTCTGAAGATTTTTTCAAAAGTCACAACTTTTTAAGTGACTAGTTTTCAAAAGAGTCACAATTTTTTGAAGGGTGACTAGTTTTAAAGAAATTGTCAAGAGTCACAAACTTTAACTTGAGTCATCAAGAGATTATAAATATGTGATCATGACATGAATTTTAAAAACACCTTTAACAATCTTTCAACAAGTTTCATAACAAGTTTTTTACATAACTTTCTAATTCATTTCTCTTCATTTATCTAAAAAATTTTGTTCAATCCTTTCTCTTTCAAGAAAAGTTCTTTGATAAAAAATTTGTGCTATTCTTCTTCATTCACTTCTCCCTTTGTCAAAAAAATAGAAGGACTAATCGCCTGAATTCTTTTGTGTCTCTCTTCTCTCTTCCAAGAGAATTCAAAGGACTAACCGCCTGAGAATTCTTTTGATTCTTTTCTTCCCCTTAAACAAAAGATCTCAAAGGACTAACCGCCTGAGATATTTTTTGTTTCTCCTTACAAAGATTCAAATGACTAACCGCATGAGAATTCTTTGTCCCAACACATTGGAGGGTACATCCTTTGTGATACTAGAGGGTACATCTACTTAGGGATTGTTATACTGAGAACAAGAGAAAGTACATCTCTTGTGGATCAGTTCAAGTGGAGGGTACATCCACTTGGTTATTCAAAGAGAACAAGGGAAGGTACATCCCTTGTGGATCTTTGGCTTGTAAAGGATTTTACAAGGTTGAAAGAAATCTCAAGAACCGTAGGGTACTTGGATGTAGGCACGGTTTGTGGTCGAACAAGTATAAATCTTGTGTTTGTCTTCTTCGTCCCTACACTCTTTAATTTTTGTTGTGTACTTTTAATTACCGCTTTTATTTTTGGTTAAGTTTCTAGTTCTATTCTTACTTTCTTAACTTAGTAGTAAAAACCTAATTGAATCTAGTAACATTAAGAAGGTTAAATTTTTTAATTAGTCAATACACGTTAATAATTAATTTAACCCCCCTTGTTAATTATTCCGAGGTCACTTGATCCAACAAATAAAGCACCCCCTTTTCATGGTAAATGGTCCAAGAGACCACACATCTACAACTCCAAAAAGTAAAAAATCTTCAGTTATGTGATGCATCATTTCTGCAAACATAATCATGCGGAAGACATGCAGAAAACATTATTAATCAGAACATTACGAAAACAGTTTATGAGTATCAACCACCTGAAAAAGAGTCATTGGGAATGAATGATGAATTTCTCTTCCCTTGATTTCATCCGGCACTATGTTCTTACTTAAGGAGATGTTTAGATAATTGTACATCAAGCCCAAAAACTTAGCAATCACCTGTAGGCAAGACATTGAGGGCAAGACATTGAGTAAGTTGTGGATTATAGTACATTAAATTATTAAACTGAAAGTACTAGTAATAGTTTCCCACAAGGTCATAATAACATTTCCAGGTACAAAATCTTACCAGAGCTTCATAGCACTCTTTAATTGAGTCCAAGAATGTGAAAAATGCTTCACTTCCAAAGAAATTTATCAAACCAACATAGGAGTCCACAGCGTACAATGGGGCCATAAGGATTATAATTACTATGGCCTTTTGCTCCTTTGGTTTCTTCCAGTTCAAAACATGTTCAGCGAGTAGCTTCATGGAGAAGTGCACTGTTATCATGACACATAAAGTTGATCCATACAAAACGATCTGCGCAGGATGCATTTTGATTATCTCTGATGTGTTGAGCTTGCAGGGACTCTAGATATTGAACCTGCAGAAGGATGACTAAAGTGGTTGAGGGAACTCATCTGAAGATAATAATATCTTGAAATGTAGCACATAGGACTACACTCCAATACATTACCTTTCTAACAAAGGTTTATTGACTTTTAACACTTAGCCTGAACAAAATAATTAGCTTTCATTAGATCTAGCATTTCTTCAACCTGATTTTAATTCTAATTTATTTATTTTTCTTCCATTTTAAAAATTGGTCTGGCAATCAGGCATGCACACCTTTAGTTAATTTGAACAGGTAATGTTGAAGACTTGTTAAAATAAGAATACAATCCCAATAGACATAGGATTTATTTTGAGAGGAATAGACATAGGATTTACAATAGGAGCTTCCTCCCAATTTGAGAAGGCTGGAGGTGAATCAGTTGATTTAATTTTTACATATGACTTAACCATGAGAGAGGAAGTAGCAAAGGCAAACGTTTTATAGTTCCTTATATCAGAACTTTTTTTAATCACCAAAGTACAATAGTCCTCCAGACAAATGCTTACATATTTTCAAGTGCATCCCTTATTCTATAATAAATTATTACTCCCTTTTTTTTTTTGTTAACTATACATAACATCTTATTAAGAAATGGTCCTGCTTATGATCCATCATTCTTTTCAATCGTGGCTGCCACCATCACAGTTGCAGTCATGTTGTAATTATCAAAATTATGGGAAATTGCAGACAAATACATCTATAATTGCATCCGCAATGTAGTTGCATAGACCTCAAAAACTGCAATATTGCAGCCATAAATGTGGTTGCAAAATGGATAAAATCTAGGATCTATTTGAATTTGAAATGCACATTTCTACAGTTAAAGAAATATTCTTGTGCAAATGAAAACCAGCCAAAGCTAGTTGCATCATGTCAATCTGTTGATCACTTCATGGAATTCCCACACTTGCATACTTCTCCACAGAAAGTCTGCTGTACCCTCTAATTTTTTCCCCCCACCTATCTCTCCCAACAGTTTAAGATTGATTTAACCCCACCAAATGGTCTTTTTTACCACTCACCAAATGGTCTTCTCTGCCACTCAGATTCTTCTTTTCATGACCAGGCCTTACTCTGTCTCCATCAAATTTCTCACATCACAATGAGAGGTGAATTCTAGCAGCCAACACAAAATCACAAGATAAAATGCTTGTCTCTTGATAAAGGTAAAGATCTAAGTTGTGATCCTATGGGACTTTGGACTATCCCGACTGAACCACACCTTGGACAAGACAAGGCAGACAACCTTCGCCTTTCAAGCTCAATGCTCAAGGGTTGTGGACTGTCCTGACTGATCCTTGCTTAGCTCCTCTTGAACTTATGCCATTATCTCGGTCACTACACTGTGGGCCAACCCAGATCACTCATTTAGGACCACATTTACTCCAAAATCAGCCTCATTAATCTCCATTGAACCCCAATATTCTGTTACTTCTGTTATGGAATTAGTTATCTAAACTCCTCCATCAATTAGCACAAACCCTTTTAAATAGACACATTCTGGAGTATAGAACTCACCCTTGACTCTCAGAGAACCGAGGATAACAGCAGTTCTAGCGAACACAAGTATGTTTCCCTGGAATCTCAACAAATACTTTTAAAAAAAAAAACGGACTTTGGCTGGCTAGTGTGACTGACTATTAACATAAAAAACATCACAAACACTAAATCTTAAATACCCTTTTGTTCTGCACCTCGAGCAACCAAAACTGAAGCACTGAATCTAGATTTATAGAGATGATGAATGAACTGAACAAAAAAACATGTATAGTTTATATGTCAAAGAAGCAAAATAGATAAAGTGGCATCATCAACAATTTCTTTAGACATGACTATGCATATCATTTCACAGGAGTATAATTACAATGATTCACTAGAATAATAAGTTTGAAAATACAAGAAGGAATGGCGGTGTTACCAAGGTTCAAAACTTTGATTTGCCTTCTTCTTTTTTGGTGATTGCTGCACTTGGTTGTTGGGTGTAATGAACACTACAACGAAATTCTTTCCGTGTGCCGTAGGTGGTTGGGTTCATTAGATTGTAGTTGGAGAACACAAAGACAACATCTTGTACTGAAGTCAAAGTCCTCATCAATTTTCTGGAATATACGAGTGGTCCAAATACTAGTGTTTTAATACACAGTATAAATATTTATTTTATATTTTTAAATATATAAATTATATTATAATTAAAATTCGTCAACATTATGATATAAATCGACATTTGAATGTACAAACTTCTCATAATATTAATTCGTCACTAATCAGACATTGCACGTGTCGTCCTGACAATTTGTTTTTTTAAGAATAAAATAAAAAAAGAAAGATGATAAAGATTAAATAAGAAATGAAAGTGTACAGCTAATTTGAAATTAGATTTTATTTGTAGTGAAGTGGTTCTTTAAATAGTATCTAATTAAAATATGATAATAGTGTAGTTTATAATGTTAATTAACGAACAAATGGTCTAAAATTATCAAAAGGAAAAGTAAGTACACGATTCTCATCTATATATTTAGATTTATTACACTCATCTCTCTTCCTTGCTGAACTCATACACAAAATCTCCTTACTTTTACCATTCTATTACACATGCACCCTGGAGTTGAATTTGACTGGCTAGTGTGACTGACTATTAACATAAAAAACACCACAAACACAAATTTAATGTCTGTTACATGAATTTGGAGTTGAAGATTAGGGATGAAGAGAGGGGTGGAAGAAACAAAGGGCTTTTTTTAAGACCTTTGCCTAAAATATCAAGAGACTTACGGAGTGCGAAGTAATGGAGGAAGTAGAAGTATACTAAGTCCTAAATCTAAATACAGAATAACGAGTCTAATTTATTCTATTAGTTATTGATCATAGGATCAATATCATTAAGGTCATTATAATATAAGCGTTTTGTTGTATTGATCATCTTAAAAAAATTTCTGTTTATGTTTCTATTAGGTGATCTTCTTTCCATTTTAGTTTCCCTCTATATTTAGTTTATAATTGTTAATTCTTTTTATAAATTCGTTTTATACTATTGATTTTATTTTATTTTAGTGTCTACTATTTTTAAGAAATAATATTCAAATTTTGTGTCGCCTCTTGATATCACAGACTAAACTAAAAAAAAGTAATAGAATATAAATAAAATCTTAAGAGAATAAAAATGAAAATAATAATATATTATAAAGAATAAAAAAATATTTAAGTTTAAATTAATTTTGATAAAACTGACCGAATTCTTGAAATACGTGTCTAAAAAATTTGATTATCGAATTTTAAATTAAATAGTCACATAGTCTAGCAGATAGAATATAAATTGATGTTTTGCAAAACTTTAATGAACCTAATTATTGCATGTATGTTTTAAGTAATGAGTTTAATGTTTATGTATTAATATTATAAAAAATTTATATTATTATTTAATTATAAATTATTATTTGAATTATTTTAAAATAATTATTTTAAAAATTAATAAATTTATTATGTATAATTAAATGTGATTAAATGATTGGGTAACATTTTTTAGTATATAATCCTTCTTCTCTTAGATAATTTTGAGAAATTCATCACTTAAAAACTTTTATGCTTACCGTACAAAAAGAAAATAACTTTTATGCTTTTACGAACAACAAGTAGAGTACCTAGATGCTGTGAAAAAGAAAAGTAGAGTACGAAGATCCATTTACACATTTACGCAATAACAATTTCTCAAACTAATCTAAGGATAGCTGTTTAAAAATTCAAGTTACATTGTGTCTTTCAAATATTTGTATACGTTACCCTGTATTTTTATTAGCATTTTATTCATATATTGTCAGGTCCCAATGTAAGGAACCATGTGAGTCACGTGAGCTGGCACGCTCTTGAGTCTTGAGAAACGTGGACCTCGCGATCTCCAAAAAATTATTTTATAATAAAGAATAGGCATTTCAATCCGTCCCCTTTAATCGGCTCTTATTTTCTTATTTTATGTGTATGGACAAAAGTAGTTCTTTTACTCGGAAGTCCTTAGTTTAAAGCAATTATTCTAAAAGATAATTTTTATCTTTTGAAATAATTTTAAGTACTTATTTTTATTTCAAAATCATCATTCTAGATGTTAATTTTTACCTTCTCAAATAACCATTGTTTTAAAAAAAAATAAATGCTTCAAAATTATTCTAGAAAAGTTATTCTCGAAAGTAAAAATTACCTCTCAGTAGGGTACAAAGCTATTCCAAGATGGTCATTTTATAAGTCAAAAATTCACTTTCAAAATATTATTCTGGAATGACTATTATGAAATTGTTCTACAACAGATAATCCTCCCCACACTAGAAACCTGATGTGCAAAGGAAGAAAGGAGAAGGTGGTGGCATGTGGAGGAGAAGGTTGCTGCCATCGTAGGTGGGTGAAGGAGGTGGCATGATGTAAAAGACAAGGTGGTTGCTGTCACGGGTGAAGGAGCTGTCGCGATGCAATTATGCTTCTGAGGGAGATGTCATTGCAGCTGTTAGGACTGTGATTATTTTGAGGGAAGTGGTAAGGTATTTTAGTCTTTTCAAACATGTGTGCAGGATTTCTCAAAAAAAAAAAGGAGTGAATTTAGTGGAATGGGGTGGCTTAAGTATCTATTTGAGGAAGATACAATTTACCAAGAAAATAAATGAGTACTTTTTTTAGGGGAAAAATGGCAAAAAAACAACAATCCAGCTCTATAGGACATTATGAAAAAAAAAAGATTGAATTACTAATGATTACACATGCAAATATGAAAAAATATTATACTGAACTTCTACAACTTGGCCCAGATTTAAATAGATAAGACAAGTACAAGCTACAAAGTATCAACATCCCAAGAAGTTTGCTTCAAGTTCAAACAGAAGAAATGGTGTGATCAGCTAAAAACACAAGCTAGCAATTCTACCAGTGAGATAAAAATAAAAAATAAAAATTATATACTATATCAGAACCTGCATGCGCCGGAACACAATTCCAAAAATAAGTTTTAGTTGGTGTTCCCTTCCACAAATAATTCCTATAGCGTATCATTATATTTGTACCAATCTGAATCATGTCATCCTCTGAAGGTTGCATACTGATATTTTGCATAAACTTCGGATTGAAAATTATATTCCATCATAATGATTTCAAAACTTCTCCTAGGACTAGTCCCCATTGAGTCCAATGGGTGCCACCCTGCATTTGGAAAATCAAGTTAAGACATAAATGAGAGTGTCAGAGCAATCATAGGTAGTATTGCATGATACAAAGGACCATACCTGACAAAATACAGCAAATGGCTCTCTAAGAGGTCCATCGCATGAAAGCTCACTTGTACTCCCATCAATGAAGGTTCCATCAGCAAAGATCACCTGAGATTGACATGAGAAGAGTTATTAATAATATCTATTAGGAGAGCAAAGTAACGACCAACAAAAATCCTAAAAGGTTCAAAACAAAACTGGCAAAATGTAACAAATTTGAAAGTAGATTGCATAGAGAAATCTGAGCAAACCTCTGATGCATATCCTGGAGTGGCACCTGCAACTGGTTTGGTATATGAACCTACTGGAGAGCTTCTCTGAACAGCCTCACAGAAAGCAAGGAGATGCTCACGGCTTCCAAGCTGGACGGCCTATTTGAAGATAAACTTTATTTTTCATCTTTTATCATCTTATATGTAGAAATAGATTCCTAAATGACTCAAATCCTGCTTGGATAAACTACCGATAAGTAGTTATATGAGAAGAAAATGAGAAAGTCAAATGAATTTAACTTCTCCCATAAGTTAATTCGCACCATGTTTTTAGAAGTTTCTTCATTTAACTTCAGCAGAAGTTAAGGAGGGGTATAAGTTTATTTTAACTTATGGGCGAAGTTGGATTCATTTTACATTCTCATTTTCTTATCCTACAACTACTCATTGAAAAGTTTATGCAAACAAAACCTAACCAATTGTCTAATTCAACAACAGTTTTTCTACCAGCAACACACTTTTGCTAGTAAAGCAGACAACATATTTTATTTAGAATGAAAACAGGAAGGATCCAGTAAGAAAACCTGAACCGTATCAGAACGGGGGACTCGGGGGAGTGGCTGCACTTTATAGCCTTTAGATGCCAAAACTTCAGCAATCAGGAAGGATCCCTTACATAGAATACATAATTGTCTCACTACAAGATACAAGCATCAAAAGCACATTCTCTCCCATAAAAATGAAGAATCTTGTACCTTGATTGCTTCTCCAACCATTTGAGGTGAAAGAAACAATCCCTGGAAAAAGGCTCGCATGATATCACCAGGGGTCGAACCACAATCCACACCAAGTCCTGGTGCAGAAAGACGGGCTGCAGCTGCGTCAACACATTTTTGCTTCCCAGCAATGTATCCACCACACGGTGCAATTGTTCCGCCTGGATTCTTGATCAAACTGCCCGCAATCAAATCTGCACCCTGCCCACCAATTTACAATGTGATGCTACACATTCTTGGAATAAAGCAGCAAACACAAGTGTGTCTTGTTACCACATACCACCATGGGAGGCTCAATGCTTTCAACAAATTCGCCATAGCAATTGTCCACCATAACTGAGCAGCTGGGATTTTGCTTCTGTACACATATTTGAGCACATCATAGAGCAAAAATGCCATAAACATAAAGGTTACAGGAGAAAACTGCTAAGGTATCATCTCTACCTTGTTAAGAACCTCACCTTGATTATTTTTATTGCCCTTCCTATGTCATTAACACTCAAACTCTGACGCCATGAATAACCACAAGACCGCTGTATGAGTGCACATTTTGTTTTGGGTTTGACAGAACTCATGAGTGCATTCCAGTCAAGTCCACCATCCTCGGCAAGCTAGAGGGAAAAAATTCAA
Source organism: Glycine soja (assembly GCF_004193775.1). Lineage (NCBI taxonomy): Eukaryota > Viridiplantae > Streptophyta > Magnoliopsida > Fabales > Fabaceae > Glycine > Glycine soja. The sequence continues at coordinate 21,589,533 of NC_041013.1, forward strand.
GTGTCGGAAACCAGACTAATGAACTACAGTATACAACCAGAAAAAATAGTATTACTTAGTAGAAGCATACTGGCACTTCTCGGTACTTCACCCCAAAATCTTGGAGGGAACCCAGTCCACCAGAGTCCCTTTTCCCTAATACTTCCTCGAGCGTGTCATAGGGAGCACCAGCAACAGCCAAAAGCTGACAGCAATATTAGTTTAAACCTTATTCCAGTTATAAATTCAACAGAAAAATATTCTATAACTATTGACTATAAAGGTAAATCGTTAGCAAATAATGAAAAGCAGAGAATTTCAAAAACAATGTGTTACCTCATCCCCTGGCCTCAGGAGAGCAAATAAAGCACATGTGATAGCATGAGTACCTGAGAAGAACTGTTGACAGATGAGAATATTATAACCTCTATATTGTCAACTTCAGTAAGAACTAAGCAAAAAAAGGTGGTCTAGAGCACAAGGCTCCCACCTAGTGGGGTGCAGGGAGGGTAGATGCATGCAATTTTGATCCCACAAGCAATGAAGATGTTTCTAGGATATGAACCCACGATATCCAGATATGAGAAAATAGCTACTGTTGAACCAAGGCTCATCTTCAGTAAAAACTTAGTATAAAAAGAACAAATGGAAAACCACGAACCTGTGAACGAACAATAGCTGACTCAGCCCCAAAAATTTCGGCAAAAGCCTGGTCAAGAGCTCCACGGCCCCCAGCTTCATCATGACCATAACCAGTGGAACCACCAAAGTGCTGACGATAGCAAATTAACAATATGCTTATTAGCAACCCATTAGAATTTAGAATAACTAATTCTGCAGATATTGTAATGAAAAAGCTTGACTTCCTGATTGTATTAACTACCAACTACCAAGGTTCACAGACAAAATGGCAATTTACGTAAAACAAAGACATCAGTGACCAACCATGGTAACACACATGTGAGCTCCCAGCAATTAAATTTAGCATAGAGTACCAAAAAACAAAAATAAACTAATGAGATGATGAATTTGCACATTAATCTTTCACTTTTGAAATATCTTTTTTCTGGTTTCAGGGGAAGGAGATTCTTTTATTTCCCAGTTCTTTGCCACATGTCAGTGTAAAAAACTACCATTTTTCTGCATCTCAGGGATTATTTTTCAATAATTATGATTGTATGTCAACTCAGTACCTGAAATTTTTTTAAGAGTACCCTAAAGGTAGCTATTGGATGTACATGCATACTTTCTGCTCAAATTTTATTGGGCAGCCTTAGGTTATCCCTAATCGATTCCAAAGTTTTTGGGTTCCTATATTAGCTATATTTTTGGTCAAAATATATAAAGGCATCAAGATATGCCCAATGGTGTAAAAGACATCTCTAACAACTACAATCAAAACAGTTAACAAATATATTAGCTTTAAATTCAAGAGTATCATATCAAATGATTATTAATCCAAAAATATCAAAGTACATTTGCAGACAGGTTATCTAAATCAAAGGGCATGCTTACATGAGATCCAACTCGAGCATTCTGGAAAGCTTTAAGGACACGGGTGGTATTGCACGCAACCAAATTATCCACAGCCCGGAACTCTGAATGCAAGGCATCCACTGCTTTCACAACCTGCACTGTGAGAAAAGGAAATGATCACTATTCTTTCCCAATCCATAAGAATTTTCCACATGTGAATCAGACACCCACTTCCACATCAGAATTATTTTTCCAAAAAAAAAAAAAACAAATAATAATAATGCTCCCCAACACTATCCAAACAAATCAAATCATATGCTGCATGCCCTTTGTATTATAAAAACAAAAATACAAATTCAAAGGTGCATTTCAACTGATCGAAGCAGTTTTGCACATTCAGCTGAAACATTCTTTTACACTCTCACAGACCAGTGAAAATCACAATCCTGCAGGACTAGCATTTAACTTTTATTCTTCATTTCTTTCACATCCTCAACACATAAAGTAAACCCCCAAAGCCAAAATCTGAAATGAAACAAAGAAAGAAATTCAACCAAAAACAGACCCTGACTTGATTTTCTCCTTCCTCCAAACATTTTCTTAGTCCCACAAAGACCAACCACATATAATCAATTCATATATTTCAAACTAACAGCAAACAAAAAGAAACAAAAATATAATCTTTTCTAGCTCTTAAAAATAAATAAAAAAGAGGATTTTTTCCCGTGGTTTTACAGTTTCTAATGCTTTCCAAGCAACCGAATGATGCAGTGACAAAATATGGTTCTGGGTTTCAGAAAGTTAATTTTTCTTTTAACAATTTCGAGAAAATAAGGTTGTGTGGGTTTCGCTGCACAGTACCTCTGGCACAAAGGGGTTGGCAATGGCTTGATGAGCGTTGATAACATTGAGAGGAATGGAAAGTGGAGAGGTAACAATTGGAGTGGAAGCTCGAATAGGATAAGCAGAAATGAAGTTGCTTACAATGCACATTCTTCCTTAGATACTAGAAAGAAAAAACATGTAAATTTTTTAGTAGTGATATTTGAGTATTTGTAATCGTGGACACTACATATATATATATATATAATCAACATGATAAAATTAAATCGATAATTAAAATTTACATATTCATCTTAAAATGAGTTATGCTTTAAAATCTTTGCATGATAATAAGTCTAAAATATTTTTACTAAGGTTTATATATTAGATTTTCATATACACATAATTTGTATTATATAACATGGTATTGTTTAGTAATATCTTATTATTATATGTTTCATACATTATTTTATCATTTATCTTATTATCTTATTAATATGTTTAATTTAGTTTTTGTTATTAATATTAGTTAGTAGATTATATTTTTTATTACTATAATTTTTAAGCTTTGTTGTATCATATAATATTTTTATTTAGTTTATTATATTAGATTACATGTTACGTTTGAAATAGTATTTCATAAAAAAATCTATGGTATTATACTTGTTATTATTATAATTATTTAGCTTATTTTATATTAACAGTTCATAGTTGTTGTTTTTTTTTACTAAATTAGCTTAATGGTCCATGTCCTACATGGATATTATTTTTTATAATTTATAAATTTTTATATATTATAACTTTTAATGTATTTGTCTATTATATTTTAATTAATAAAAAATATATTAGTATATATACACACACGTACAATAGTTAACTATATTAATATATAGTAAAATGTTATAAGAATCTCACCAAAAGTTAATATGATGTATAGTGTATTTTCATATATATATATATATATATATATATATATATATATATATATATATATATATATATATATATATATATGAAAATACACTATACATATATATAAATTTTTTTGTTTTATAAAACTTCATATTTCATAAAAAAATGTATCCCATGAATTTTATTTTATATTAATAAATTTATATATTGTTAATCGAAGAAATTTAAACTTTAATTAGATAAGTTAATTTAAAATATAAGAATCTTCTTTAATTGAATAAATAAAGAAAAAAATTGATTTGAACTAAAATCTTATTCCAAATGAATGTTTTTATTGAAACTTCACATTTGAACAGATTTTAATCAATTAATGTTTAAATATGATTTACAAATTTTATTTGTTTATATTTTATTCTTTACTTTTTTAATTACATGATGAAAAACATATGTTTCCCTTGCTCTATAAAACTGATATAGCTTAATATATATTTCTAAAAAAGATATACTAAAAAGGAATAAAATAAATTGATCAATTACTTTTCATAGTATATTATTAAACAATATTATAATCATTATTAAAAAAATGCTATTCAGTTGGATTGCCTCCTTGACAATTTATATATATCTATTATCTCCGTGTATCCATTAGGCTGTGGAGCCATACCCAAGGCATTAAGATTTCTGGATAACTTTGATGCAAGATATCTACAGACCATAGAGCCACCAATTGATATCAATATTCGGCGTTCTGATACACAAGATCCTCCAAAGAGGCGAGTGTAGAGCATACTAGCTAGTGAGAGTTTTAAATGATAATCATTATCTAACTCAGAGTTTCAGAGAAGGAGGAATTTAGAAGAGAGTCATTTTAGTAAGAAGGGAGTATTATTCGATTCAGTGTGCCTCAACAAACAGACTCATCCTCTTTATATAGGAATAACCTACAAAGTTTCATCCGGGGAAGGATAAGATTATTACAACAACGGATAACATAGAATCTACTTTATTACAAATAAGATAAGATAAGGCTGAGTAGACTTAAGATAAGGCAACTTCTAAACGACTGACACATGACACACAACGACAAGGATATGATTACGGTCATCCTTATCCTGAAGGTTACTCTCTTTATCAAACCCATATACACGTTTCCTTCAGCAGTCACTAGTTTGACTTGGTGGTGGATAATGACAAGTTGTAATGCTGTACCTCTGATCTAGTGAGACTTTCGTACACTAGGTGGTGATAAGGATATCTCTTTTTGTGTAGCAATTCTTCCATCAATTGAGTATTGTAGTCTTCCCAGTCTTGTTCTAATGCAGAATGGTCATCAACCAAATCTTCCACCTTTTGAAACTCAAGTTCTGGAACATAAATCTCTGTTCGAATTTGATCATCATCAGTATTCTGGGGTATTATCCTGTCAGTAGGATAACTATCCCTTGGCCTTTGAGATAAACTTGGTAGATTTGGATCTACAGGTCTGTATGAGTAATTGTTGACTTCACAAAGATGTCTTGCCAGCGGGTTGCGATAACTTTCTTCCAAGGGATATGCTTCAAGAGTTCCCCAAATTTGAGTTTCGTTTCTAGACCAGAGTTGTCTATGCTCCATGAAGTAGGAATGGTGAATAATCACAATAGAAACTAATTTTCCTATGTGATCTTCTGAGACTCCTCTTTGTCTCTCAATGTCTAGAATTTGTTTCAGCTTCATACGCCACCATGCTAAAGGAGAAAACCACTCTAACATTGTCCTTAAAAGATATTCATCTTTGTAGGGATCTGCCAACATGTTGTATGTCATCAAAGGTTTTATGGCGATGTGGATTGAATATTGTACTGTATTACACCAAATGACCCATATGGTTGGTTTACACAAATCCCACCCAATCTCATAGAACAATTCAAATATACCTCCAAAGGGTATCTCAAGGTTAAATATTTGTGCTGGAGTGTATTTGAATCTCATGGTTTCATGCTGGAAGTAATGAGACCTAGCATATTCAAGGATCTGTGCAGTAGTATGAGTGATCAATCCTGGAGGGAAAACCTTAATAGTTTTGGTTGTTTTAGATAATGGTTTTTCCATGAATATCAGTGGGAATGAATGAGTGGAAGTTATCACCTTAACGGTTTTGTTGTTTGGTGTGGATAAGAAATCAGGAATCAAATTATTCTTCCCTTTTATGTGTTTCACAGAAAAATCATACCTGGAGAACCAATCCTCGAGCCTTAAAATTTGAGGATATGGTGGCATCTTGTTTTTAAATTCCAAAATTTTTGGAAATGATGAATTGTCCATGTGAACCTAAAACTGGTGTCCTCTCAAATGAAAATCAAATTTCTTGATTCCATTTTTTACCGCTAAGGCCTCTTTGAATGTAGTGTGATAGTGTTTCTCAACTTCCTTGAATTGTCCACTGGCACAGCCACAATAATAATTCCTCTCTCCTTCTTGTTCTATCATGATAACTCCCCAATAATGATCACTTGCATCAGTATGTAATATCCTCTGGCCTGTTCCAGGAATCTTCAAGGCTGGAGGATTTTGGGCAATCTTCTTGAGTTCCTTGACTGCTATTGTATGTTCTTCTGACCATGGAGAAGAGTTTTTCTTCAAAAGTTTGGATAATGAATTGGTATATTGGGCTGCTCTGGGATAAAATCTCTGATATAATTTACCATTCCCAAGAATTGTTGGATCTGTTTGACTGTGAGATTTTCATTAGGAAAATTTAGCAGAGCTCTTGAGCTATGTGAGGTTGAGGCTGGTAAGTGCCCTGGAAAAATACATCCCTAAGAAATTAATCTAGGATTGAGCAAGCTGAATCTTTTTTACTGAGAGCATGATCCCATGTTGGTTGGCTATATCAAAGAATTGATTCAACAATTATTTATGGGAGGCAATATCTTTTGAAAAAAGGAGGATGTCATCTATGTAGACAAGAGTATTCTCCAGAATAGGTTGAAAGATTTTGGTCATGGCTTTCTGAAAGAGAGAGGGTGCTACTTTTAGACCAAAAGGTAGGACTGTTGATACTGAGCATTTGGAATACAAAAAGCTGTTTTATATCGGTCTTCTGGTTTTAGGCCAAGTTGCCAAAAACCTGATTTTAAATCAAACTTTGAAAATAAGTTTGATTCTCTGATAAAGGTGGGGAGAGATGAAGCCTTTGGGATCGGAAACTTATCATCTTTAAGAAAATGATTGAGAGTCTTATAGTCAATTACTAACCTTTTTTTTCCCCTTAATTTTTCAGCTCTTCTTTCTACAGAAAAAGCTTGGCATGCCTAGTTTGATTGGGTTGGCTCAATCAATCCTTGCCTCAGTAGATCTTGGCATTCTTGTGTCTGGCTGCTTGTAGATCTGAAGGTGTCATCCCTGGATGGGTTGCTTTTGTTGGATTGATATCTTCATTTAGTCTGAATGCTAGATCAACAAAGTATTCTTTGTTTTTTCATAAAGGATATGGATGGTTGAAATCTTCATGATTGTTTGCGCATAGGGAGAAATTTTTTTGATTAAACTCTCCAACTTTTGACGAGGCTTCTGTTAAAGAGAAGAGCCTTGTAATTTATAGAAAAGGCTTGAATTCTCTCTTGAATTTGATCCCGGTAGAATGGATTTGGAGTTTATTGCCAACAGTATAGACATCCATTCCTATGAGAAGGTCTCTATCAGTCAATTTGCTTCCAATGACTTTGGTCCAGATGATACAATCAGGAAAAAACTTGATAGCATGTGTCACTAAGTCAGTTATAAAAACTTTCCCATCAGCTGCTACAAAATAGGCTACCTCATTTTTCCAATATTCTTGTGGAAGAATATCTGGATCCATCATCCTCCTTTGAGCTCCAGTGTCTATAAAAGCAATAACCTTGATAGGTTTTTCAAACTTTTTTGCCAACACTTGAATTTCAACACATGGTGGAGGAATCGCCGGCCTGATAGATTGTTCTTCTTGTATGGAGAAGATGGGGATTGGAGAAGCGGGAGATTCTTCGTCAGAAGAATCTGTCTGATTTAAGGAAAATTCAGTCTCATCATCTAGTTCATTCTGTTCAGAGTACAGAGATTCTATATCATCATATTCACCGATTTGAAGATAAGAGATTAGTCTGATGGCTTTTTGTGACTTCTTAGGATAATTTTTTGCAAAATTCCCTATTTGGTTGCAAATGAAACATCTTTGTCCCCTGGATTTTCCTTTCCTCTAGCTCCTCCTGAAAAACTTCAATGGCCTTCTTTTCCCCTTGGTGTCAGCTTGTAAGACTTTTTTTTTTCTTTGGTGAGTAATGGAAGTCTTATCTCTGCATTTGATCTCCAAGTAAGGCTTTTTGCATGCTCTGCTATACTTGGCCTTTTTGTTCATGATATCTGAGAAAATACTGGTGTTGTCTTCATAATTTGTCAACGACCTCCAAAGTTTGTCCCATGGACATGGTAGAAAAATCCATTTGGGCGGCCGCTACCATCTTGTTCAATTCTGGTTATATTTCTTCTGGTAATGAAGCTACATATGTATTCTTCATGCTAGGATCATTGAGACCGTTGAGAAGATAAGATTTCTGATTCATTCTTTGGAAGTGTCTGTCCAAATCTTTTATTTTTAAAGAACAACACCTCATCTCAAAGAATTCTTGCCTGATCTTTCTTTCTCCGATAAATTCTTGATGGAGAGTTCCCAGAACAGCTGCAGTAGATCCTAATTCATGGAACTAGTTTTGACGCACAACTCCTAGATTGTAGATTGTGGTACCATTCTTTCAATGTTCCCGTCATCCGACAGAAAAATTCTTCAATTACTTTGTAAGGATCTGCATCTTTCATGAATTTTGTATCGAGCCATACTCTCATCTCAATGAGTTTTTTTTTTCATTCTCTTGGGGGAGTATCATCAAGGATAAACCAACGTCCTGCATTCGGCTTAGAGGATGAACCCTTTGAGATCATTGGTTCTTCTTCTACAGGAGAATCATAGAATGGTTCTTCTGTGGAACGAGCCATCAAAGTGTTTGAGATGTCCATGTATCCAACCTCTTCTTCTTCATCAGAATAGGATTTTTCTACTTCTGTCGAAGATTCCTCAGATTGTTCCTTAGATTCATCAGATTTTGTTCTAGTTTCATCAAATTCTTCTGAGGCTTCTAGCCTTTGTTGAATCGATAACTGAGAGTATGGATCTTGAGAATCTTGAAAGTCATGGGGGTCATTTTTTTTAGTTTCTCCTAATCTTGTAGGAGATTCGGCTGACTCTTGGGATGAGATATTTAATTTTGTGGATTATTTCTTTGGAGGTTCTGGTTTTTTCTTATAAGCTGAGGCTATGGGCAAAGACCAAGACTGGCTATGGGAAAAAAGTAGCCTTTTGTGGATTAATTTTGTGGATTATTTCTTTGGAGGTTTTGGGAAAAAAGTAGTTTGGAGGATTTGGGAACGAAGAATAGAAAGTAGGAGGAGGAGGGGTTAAAAAGGAATAAGGATCTAAGACAAACTTTTGTTTTTCTATCATCTTTGATCCAGATCCTGGACTTAAGCTTTAAGCCTCTTTATTTCTCTTTCTTTGGCATTAGAAGTTGCTCCAAAAGTGGTCTTTCTCCATTCTTCTTATTTCCTTGGAAAGTTGATGGTATTGCTTTTTCACTCCTTTAGACAGATACTGTAACTTCTCATCATTTGTGCTCACTTGGGTACATATCTTGTCAATCTTCTCATCTATCTTTTTCAAGAGATGATTATGGGCTCTGGTATTATCTGTATGCCAGTTTTCGGGAGCAACATCCCAAATTAAGTGTCCATTTACTTTATCAGAATGTATCACACTTCCATCTGCCTTGACGACAAATATCGGCATTCTGCTGTCTTCTTTAACTTTAGGTTTTATCATTAAAGAATGAAAAACCTCTGAAGAGTTGCTACTACTGGCTTCATCTGGTTTCTTGAAGGTTGTGGTTACAAGCCCATCTACAGATCTTTTGAAAGTGACCTGAGAAGTACTAAGAGGCTTAGTATTCTCTCTGAGCTTCTCGTAACCGGTCACCCATTGAAGAGGGATCAGCTCATGCAGTTCTTTTCTAGAGATGTTTCTGGGGATCTGAACTATAGATGGAGTTTCTTCTTGGTTATTAGCCAGGATAAATAGTTGAATATAACTCTAATAGAATGAATAATGAAATAGAATATATATTTACATAATAGAATAATATTATTTAATATTTTTAGAGGAAATAAATATGGGATTGTCACGTGATATAACCCTTTGGAAGAAAGAAATATGGGTTGTCACGTGACATAATTCTAAAGAATCAAACCTTCTTTATTATATATATTCAATTATTTTTTTTGGGGGGGGGGGGGGGAGGGGGGATGCCAATAATAAAGATGGTGTGTAGGTATAAAAAATCTTTAATCAACCAAACCCTACACCCATCTCTTTTCTCCTTGCATTGCACCAAACACCAGCACTGCCACCAAAACCACCATCACACCATTGTGGTGCCACCCAATTGATGCTGCCAACCTCACAACCGCATCACCAACCTCGACGCACCATAACCAAACCAAAACCCTGATGGCCACTATTGAGAACATAGGTTGAGTTGTGCCTGCGAGTTTGGGTTGTGTCCATAGTGTGTCAAGTTCAAAAAAAAGGACACAGAAAATGCGTCTGCACCACGTTTGTCGCATGTTCGATTTATGTCCATGTTGGAAACATGTTTGACACCTCGAAGCGACATTCAAAAGTCGTGTTTATGCTTCCTAGATCCTATACAGAGACGTATGAGTGAAAGAATAAGAGAGATAAAAAAAGTGATAAACATGAGAACCGATAGAGAAAATTATATTCACATTTCATAAAATGTTGTGAGATTGAATAAACTCTTAATTACTTAATTCTTAATGTTTACAGCAACCTCTGTTAATTACAAGGAGGCATGTAATGTTTTCAAATAATTAAGGGAGTTAATATGCATGAGATAAGAAGTTTTAGTTTAATATTTTTCAATTAAAAGATTGGTATATGGGAAAAAATAGATGATTTTGTGTAATTTCACAAAATCTCATAGAGTGTCCCAGCGTAATTTAATGGCAACCTCTATTACAAGGAGGCATGTAATATTTTCAAATAGTTAAGGGAGTTAATATGCATAAGATATTAAGTTTTAGTTTAATTATGTTCAATTAAAAAGATTGGTATAGGGAAAAATAAATGATTCTTTGTAATTTCACAAAATCTCAAAGTGTCCCCATGTAACTTAATTTACTCCAAGTGATATGTGAAAAAGAAGAAAAAGATATGAAGCAAATATGGGGTGGAATTAAGAGAAAGTAAATGTAAGTTGATATATATTATAATATTTTAGGATTGAACTCCTCTAAGGTGCAATTTACAATTTAGAAGTGTGCACATTTAAACTATTCATAATAATAAATTATTAGATAAAATATATTTTTGATCCTCAATAATACTTGAATTTTGTGTTTGCTCCTTGAATTTTTTTCTTTGCATTGAGTTTCTAATAAATTTTTTTTTTATTTTTGTTCTTTGTCAATTTTTTTAGTCTCCTAGTAAATTAACGAATTTTGTGTTTACTTCTTCATAATTGGTTTCATTTGCTATTAGTATTTTTCAAAGAGACTAATAACAAATGAAAAAAAATTAGTAGGGAACAAAGACAAAATTTAATAATTTATCAAAGACTAAAAAAAAAGTTTCAAAGATTAAAAGTAAATTTTTTGTTTTTATCAAAGAACAAAAATAAAGAAATTTTTTTTAGAGAGTAAACACAAAATTCAAATATTTATTAAAGACCATAAACATATTTTAACCTAAAGTATTAAAATTATTACAACTAATTTAAATTTGTTATCATTTTTTAAAGAAAATAATCTTTTATCACCTATCACCAACATTATCACCATTGTTATCACCACCACATGGTGGTGATGATGACGATGATAATGTTAATGACAACAATGGTTATGAAAGTGATAATATTGGTGGTGGTAATGATATATTTTTTGGTTTATAAAAGAAAATAGGATATGGAAAATGTAAATTAATTATAATAAATTGAATCTTTTAGTATAATTCTTTAATTAAATCTAAAGTTTTATGTTGACAATATATGATGACCTTTAGCAAGGTGAAACTCTAATTTTGATTAAAAAAGGATCAAATAACTTATTTGGTCCTTTATCTTATTTTTTTGTTTAGTTTGGTTCTTTAATTTTTAAAAGGTTCAATTTGGTCATTTATCTTAATTTTTGTTTAATTTAATCATTTATCTTTTAAAAAGATTATTTTGGTCATTTATCTTAATTTTTGTTCAATTTAGTCATTTATCTTTTAAAAAGTTTATTTTGGTCATTTATATTTTTTTTGCTCAATTTAGTTCTTGTATCCATTTAAGATTGACATTGATAATCATTTAAGAATGATTTTTTTTTTAAAAAAAATGAATTGGAGGGGAATGGGAGAAAAATGAACTAAAAAAGTTCATTTCTAAATGATTAACTACATCAATCTTAAATAAACTAAAGGATCAAATTGAATAAAAAAGATTAAGATATAGGACCAAATAATTTTAAAAAAAATAAAGAACTAAACAAAAAATTAAATAAAGGACAAAATTGTACTTTCTAAAAGATAATGGACCAAATTGAAAAAAAGAAGATAAATTACCAAACAAGTCATTTAGCTATAAAAAAACTATTACATAGATTATTATCAAGATAAAACTTTAATTTTAATAGAAGAACAATACAAAAATACTTAAGGAATGTAATGTCCTTCGTTACGATAACAACTTATAATAAAAGTATATTTTAAAAATCCATAAAATAAGAATTTAAAAAATTCAATGATTCAAAATACTTCAAATATTATAAATAAATGAGTCCTTACATAAATAAACAAATTTTATTCTCAAATATGGACATCCAGAAAGTTTAACCACTGATAAGTTAAGTTTTTAATTCTCTCATCTCAAAAGTTTCTTTCTTGAACTTTGAAAATAACACTTTTAATGAGATAATAATCTCATTGAATAAAACTTGTTCTAAAAGAGTTTGTACACAGTGTTGTTTATATTTGTAGTAACCGACAAATTCAATCATGGTATTCGCAAAATTAAATTAAAAAAATATATTCATACTTATAAACAACCACAAATCATCTACAATGAAATAACACTCTAGTAAATAAACACCAACACTTTGCCGCATTCAATTCATGAACAAACAAATAGATATCACAAGCTTAGTGATTCCCAAAAATCACTATACATAACTCTTTGGTTCTCAAAACCGGTGTGGACCTCAGATTCTTTAAATGGTCTCTGAGCTTATATTCATGCAAGGATGTCCCATTGTATTCCCTATCATAGATGGAGGTATCCAAAATTTCTTCTCCATCCTATATGAAGGTATCTATTATTTTATCCCATCCTAGATGGAGATATCTCGTATCTTTTTCCTGTTCAAGATGAAAGTATCTCATTCATACTTAATTCTCAAAATAAAAATATACATTATCACCACTTCACAGAAGATGATGAACAATTCACATATAATTACAAAACATTATTCTAGATAACTACCAAATAAATACTCTAATTCCATACACTCTAATAACTTACAAAGTCATACCCCAAATCATAATATCATGAGTCAATTAATAATTAACTATGAAATAAAACATAAACACATTAAAATATAGTTAATATAGTTTAGTTGATATATATATATATATATATATATGATAGCTAAACAAAAAACTCAAGCAAGTTGATTCATGAATTTTCAAATAAATTCCATGATTTAATATGCAACTGGTGAAGATTTGTAAATTACAATGCCCCTTTTTGTAAAATTAAACCCCACGAATAGTAAAAACTACTTGTTTGTATGATTATATCAAACACTTAAATTATTTCATGAAAAAATACTATGAAACCTAAATTTTGTAATAATCACATGGATTAATTCACACAATGATCAATGTATCAATTTATAACCAATAAACTAAAAAAGACGCGTTTCAAAAAACCTATACCATGGAAGTTTAGAAAAATAAGATTATTTTACTCACCTCTTGAAGCACATAATAATTCACACGTTCTTCGCTTATTATTACTTCTTCTTTCTTCTCAATCCTATATAATCTACTAATTTACTATTTTCTGAGAGAGATCGTCTATAATATCCTTGGAAAAGAAAATTGTGTATCAATACAAGAATATATGATTTAAAATTGGGTCACATGAGATATATTCTCAATAGATTTGACTAACCAAATCTTTCTTTATCTTTTTATACACTATTATCTAGATTTATCTAATTATTAACATTATCTAATATTTTATATTCTTTCAAGATATATTAAGCTACAATATGATAAGATTTAAATCATTCTCAATTATCACAAATTCAAATATATCAAATATCTTATCCAAACTAGATACACAATGCTATATTATTACAATAATAATAATCTTTTAATCCTTCTAACTAGGATATGAAGCTGTTACACTTTTTTTTATAATTATAAAATAATCTAAAAAATTTTATATCAATCACTTAATATTTTTTCATTGATAAAATAATTATTTAACTCAATCGATTTTAAATAAAGTAATTGAAACAAACATAATTTTTTTAATCAATTATTTCAACAATATTTAATATGTCAAAATTACGTAATAATGTGAATGCTAGGTCGTTGCCCGGAAGCAACGCGCTGTATGGCTCGAGTACAGTGTCAAAAGAGCAAGGGCCGCTGCATCGCCGCCCGGATGTAGTGAAAAGTAAGCAAGGGTTCCCACATTTTCGTGAACGGGTGTGGGTAAAGAAGCTAGTTCATGACAGGAGGATTCGCTTTGGTACATGGAATATAGGCACACTTACTGGAAAATCTATGGAAATAGTGGATGTTATGGTGAGGAGGAAGATCAATTTTATGTGCCTACAAGAAACTAAGTGGACAGGTGAAAAAGCGAAAGAATTAGACAACTCGGGATTTAAGCTGTGGTATACGGGAAAAATCAGATCAAGAAATGGGGTAGGGATTATTGTGGACAAGGAGTGGAAGAAGGATGTCGTGGATGTAAGAAGAGTAGGAGATCGTATCATAGTCTTAAAATTGGTAGTGGGACAGGACACCTTTAATGTTATTAGTGGGTACGCACCTCAGGTTGGGTTAGCAGAACACTTTAAGGTAAAATTTTGGGAGGATCTAGAATGGGTACTTCAGGATATACCCAAAGGAGAGAAAGTTTTCCTAGGAGGGGATCTCAATGGACATGTAGGTAGCGTGGCTAGAGGTTTTGAGGGGGTGCATGGGGGTTTTGGCCTAGGGGAGATGAATGGGGAGGGTAAATCCATCTTGGAGTTTTCGGAGGCTTTGGATCTTTCTATAGCCAATACATGGTTTAAGAAAAGAGAGGAACATCTTATCACTTACAAAAGTGGAGGGACATGTTCTCAGATAGATTTCTTCCTTATCAGGAAGTCTGATAAGAAGTATTGCTTGAACTGTAAAGTTATCCCGGGAGAGAGCTTGACTACCCAACATAGAGTTTTGGTTATGGATGTAAGAATTAGAGATAGGGCAAAGAGAAGAAGTCCTATGGTAGCACCAAGGATCAAATGGTGGCACTTGAAGGGTGAGAAACAAGGAATCTTCCAACAAAAGATATGGGAGGGATGGTGTGGACAATCACAAGGAAGTGCAAATGATATGTGGAACAAGATGTCCCAAGAGATTATTAAAGTGGCTAAAGAGACGTTGGGTGAATCTAGAGGTTTTGGACTTAGGGGTAAAGAATCGTGGTGGTGGAATGAAAATGTTCAGAGCAAAGTTAGAGTAAAAAAGGAGTGTTTCAAGGAGTGGTCTAGGTGTAGAAATTCTGAAACTTGGGATAAGTATAAGATAGCTAGAAATGAAACCAAAAAGGCGGTGAGTGAGGCAACAGCCCAAGCTTTTGACGGACTATACCAAGCTCTAGGAACCAGGGACGGAGAAAGATCTATATATAGGCTTGCTAAGGGTAGAGAGAGGAAGACTAGAGATTTGGATCAAGTAAAGTGTGTTAAGGATGAAGAAGGCAAAGTCTTAGTGCATGAAAAAGATATCAAGGAAAGGTGGAAGGCGTATTTCCACAACTTATTTAATGATGGATATGGATATGACTCTAGTAGTCTAGACACAAGAGAAGAGGACCGGAACTATAAGTACTATCGTCGGATTCAGAAACAGGAAGTAAAGGAAGCGTTGAAAAGAATGAGTAATGGTAAGGCGGTGGGGCCAGACAACATACCTATTGAAGTGTGGAAAACTCTTGGAGATAGAGGTCTTGAGTGGCTCACCGAACTCTTTAACGAAATTATGAGGTCAAAACGCATGCCGGAGGAATGGAGGAGAAGCACGTTAGTGCCAATCTATAAGAACAAGGGGGATATACAAAATTGTGCAAATTATAGGGGAATCAAGCTCATGAGTCATACCATGAAATTATGGGAAAGAGTGATCGAACGGAGATTAAGAAAGGAGACTCAAGTTACTGAGAATCAATTTGGTTTCATGCCGGGAAGGTCGACCATGGAAGCGATTTATTTATTACGGCGGGTGATGGAGCAATATCGCATGGCCCAACAAGACTTGCACTTGATTTTTATTGACTTGGAGAAAGCGTATGATAGAGTGCCTAGAGAGGTTTTGTGGAAAGCTCTAGAGAAGAAAGGGGTTAGGGTTGCATATATTCGAGCTATCCAAGATATGTATGATAGGGTATCGACTAGTGTTAGGACACAGGGTGGAGAGTCAGACGATTTTCCCATCACAATTGGTTTGCATCAAGGGTCAACCCTTAGCCCCTACCTTTTTACCTTAATTCTGGATGTCCTCACGGAACAAATCCAAGAGATAGCGCCGAGATGCATGCTTTTTGCAGATGACATAGTCCTCCTTGGAGAGTCGAGGGAGGAGTTGAATGAGAGGTTGGAAACTTGGAGACGAGCTCTAGAAACACATGGCTTTCGCCTAAGCAGAAGCAAATCGGAGTATATGGAATGTAAGTTCAACAAAAGAAGGAGGGTTTCTAACTCAGAGGTGAAAATAGGAGACCATATTATCCCTCAAGTCACACGGTTTAAATATCTTGGGTCTGTAATACAGGATGATGGGGAAATTGAAGGGGATGTGAATCATCGCATTCAAGCAGGATGGATGAAATGGAGAAAAGCATCGGGGGTGTTATGTGATGCAAAGGTACCGATCAAGCTAAAGGGAAAGTTTTATCGGACTGCGGTAAGACCAGCGATTTTGTACGGAACAGAATGTTGGGCGGTCAAGAGCCAACATGAGAATAAAGTAGGTGTAGCGGAGATGAGGATGTTACGGTGGATGTGTGGTAAGACTCGACAGGATAAAATTAGAAACGAAGCTATTAGAGAGAGGGTTGGAGTAGCGCCTATTGTAGAGAAGATGGTGGAAAATAGACTTAGGTGGTTTGGGCATGTAGAGAGAAGACCGGTAGACTCTGTAGTGAGGAAAGTAGACCAGATGGAGAGAAGACAAACAATTCGAGGCAGAGGAAGACCCAAAAAGACTATAAGAGAGGTTATCAAAAAGGATCTCGAACTTAATGATTTGGATAGAAGTATGGTACTTGATAGAACATTATGGCGGAAGTTGATCCATGTAGCCGACCCCACCTAGTGGGATAAGGCGTTGTTGTTGTTGTTGTTGTATTTAATATGTCAAAATACAAGCATATTATATATATATATATATATCATAATCATTTTAATTCAAACAAATTCTTATACTAATAATTTTAGGATGTTACGAGTAACTATGTCTAAATGTTATTATCTTTATTATTAGTCAATTTGATAAGCTTTGATACACATGCAGGGTAAGTTATAAAAGTTTTTAACTTGCACCTTTGGTTTCTTAACTATTGTATTTATGCAATTTTGACACCTCATATTCAAATTATGTGAGTTAGGTCTTCTTGTATTATAATTGTGTATTTTTTCTCCCTCTGTCGATCCGTCATAAATATTTAAAATATTTTGCCGACGTGATATTAGATGATCACACATAAAATCTCATGACAATTGATGAATTACTTGACATGTATATTTTTGTGACTTAATTACACTTTTGGTCTCTTTGTTGTTCCAATATGAAGTACCAAAAGACCAAATAAGCTTTGTTAGTATATATTAGTTATTGACCACAGGATAAACCATTTGTTTGTGTAGTTATAGGATGATTTTGCATTAAATAATATAATTCTATAACAAAAAATATTCAATTTTTTTATTGAATTATTTGTTTTGAAATATAATAACTAAAACATAAAAAAAATTCAAATCAATAAAAGTTAGATAACATGTGTTACTATTAACAAAACAATTAATGTTGTTATAAAGTGTTGTAAATGTATGTAAATTGTTGAGACAAATATGTAATTCTTCCATTATTCTTCACATGTCCCAAAGAAATAATAAAATAAAAAAAAGATAAAAATAATTTAGAAATATATAATTTTATATGCAGAAATACTTGATGAACTATTTTGAATTGTAACAAAATGAAAACTTTTGCTAAAGTATGTTTCTGATAGCAAAGATGTTTAAATTTCAATCTCATGTTGTATTTTCCTATCATTTTGAAATCATATATTAATGTTGAAGTTTATACAAATTAAAATAATGAAATCAAGTGGCTATAAATATTGAAATATTATATTAGATAGAAAAATATATGATAGAAAATAATATGTTGTAACAATACTTGATGTAGATTTTTGAATGACTTCTTTATAAACAACATTTGAAGTGACATTGATTTATGTTCATTACATACAAGAAACTTCAATCTTTCAGGTGTTATAGTCTTTGTCCATGTGAAATGGCTGGTCTTAGAAGATAGATTTCAACATTTTTAGAGAATGTCCTTAACTTTTGTATATTATCACGGCAAAGGAAACAATTGTTTGCGCCAAAATTGAAATGAAATTCTAGGATAAGATGGAATCAATGTTATTAATCTTGAGATGAAAATCTTTTCTCCAATGTTGTTATCAAAAATAACTTTTGCTTCCAAAACATAATTCTCCAATTGGGTGACAATGCATCTAGTTCCATTACACAATCTAAAGTATTGATCTATATCTCTTAATAACATGATGAGAAGATCAATCTTAAGCTTTAATTGGAAAGTTCAGATGCAACAATTGTATTTAAAAATGTATTATCTAGTTTTGGGGGCGGAGCTTCCTTGAAACCAGGAGAGGTCACGCCCCAACCCCAAAACTTTTTTAAAAATTTATACATATAATATTACTAAAATTATTTATATTTTGTTTAATATTAATATATTCTTTTATAATATTATCAAATATTCTTTAAAATTATTTCTTATTATTCAATTACCAATAATTTTATTTTATTAAAAGAGTATATAGAAATTTAATTTACTATTGTTTAGTTACTAAAAGAGTATAAATAAGTTAATCTTTCCTGATTTTATTTTTATTAATATTATCATTATAAACAATTTAATGTTAATAATTAGTTTTGTACTTTAACTTTTTTTTTATATAATATAAACTCTAATGAATGATTTTGTAATATTTTTATTAATTAATGTCTATTTGTAATATAAAATTGATTTTATTTGAATTTTATATCTTCATTTTAGTAGGTGGGAATGTCACTTTTCAATGGTTAATAAAAGTGCTTAAGAAGTTAAACATATTACTTCGGCAACAAAAAATAATTTAACATAGAACAAGCATGAAACAAACCATAATATGATTAAAGTAGTAAAAAAATACAAGATTAAATTTGTTATATACAAAATACTTACAAATCTAGGAGGCAAGTATAAATAAAGTTGTGCAATTTTTTTCTTTAGAAAATGATTCTACACTTGTCATTGTATCTCAATGGGTCAAAATCAACTGCATGAAAAAAAGCATAATCACAATTAGTTACATGGTTTGCTTCTTTATTTATACTTAGAATTGTAAGATATATGAAAAGAAAATTATTAGCATTAAATTGTCTAGTCATTAAAAATAAAATGTAAAATTTGAAAACAAAACATATATTTGGGCATCAATTTTAAAGAAATTTCATTTGTCCATATTTTAGAAATATAATACTAATTTTTATTTTTATTTAACTCAATTAATGCAAACATATTAATTTTTTCCATTCTTTTACTCATCAAAGGCTGCAAATATATTCACAAATACTCTCACTTCCTTTTATATATATATAAAGATAAAGATAAGAGTAAATTACACAAATCTACCTTGGGATTTAAGGAAATTACACATGTCTTCCCTTAAATTTTAAAATCTACATAAATTCTCTTAAATGTCATCCAAATATTTGACAGTAACCAGTCATGCGTATTACACATGACATTTGGTGTGTATGTTTTTCCTGAAAACGTCCTTGTGTTCTTCCTTCAAGTATGGAACAATTTTGATAAAAGAAAAATTAAGGTTGCAGAAAAATCAATCAAGATGCCATAGCACTAAACCTATAAACTAAATGAATACTATCACAAGCAACTAAACCATTGAACAACCTCGTTCCAGCAAACACATAAGCTAAATCAACAATTATACATTTAAGAAACCAAATAAAATTACCCCAACCAAGCCATCAATGAACGAACAAACAAAATCACTTGAATCAGCAACATACCAGCAATAATAACATTACATCTACATTTATTTTAAAAAGGAGGAAAAATATGTGTAATTTTCTTAAACCTCAGAAAAGAATTGTGTATATATTAAGAAAGGAGATGAGATGTGTATACTTTCTTTTAAATCTCAAGAGAGGTTTGTGTAATTTACTCTAAAGATAAAGATAAATATGTTAGACAAATCGTTAGTTGCTGTGCCATTATCTAGTGTCATGTTGACCAAATATTATATATTTAATAGAACATTTTTTATTTATATTTTCTAAATTGATGCCAATTTTTTTTTGAAGGGTTATACATAACTATCATTTAATTTATATAATATCATGTAAATAATGAAATATAAATCATTATTGAAATCCCATTTGTATTAATAGGAAGTAAGGACTTATGTTATATTTTCGGTCAACCCAGTCTTGTCTTAAATAGACTCGATCCTAATTTAACCCATAGATGATCATGTTCTTTTGGATCTACAAACATATTAAGGTCTACCAAAATTGGTTTGGTAAAAAATTAGGAATAGGTTAGGGTCAAACATAAGCCAACTAAATAAATCTCTTCTTTTTAGAAGATTTTTCTTCTCTTTCCACTTTATACCAATATTTTTCTTATTTCTTTTGCTTTGTTTTTTTTTTGGGGGGGGGATTCGAATTCTTATTTCTTTTAACGTGTCTATGCTTTAATAATGATTAACAATTATGTTTTCCCAACATAGCTTAATAGGCTCATTAGAAAACATCAAAAAGAAAAATTCATTGTGAAAACTCTATTTGAGAAGAAAACAGTCAATCCTAAATCCCTAAAACAAATGGCCAAAGAAGAATCTGGATTTGCTATGACCAATTTTCATGCAATTCACTATGCATTCATGATCTTAGGACTCCATTTTTTTTTTATATTTTATTAATTTTGGAAAAGTTGGAAAAGGAAATTAAGGGTTTCCTTTCCCTCTCTGATTGTAGGCAATCCATCTTGACAGGGGAGAAGTCAAAGAATTGAATTCTATTCAAGTGATATTTCTTTCTTTTACAAACACATTTACAATTTGAAGTGTATTTAATTACACAAAATTAGTGTGGTTTTCTTTTAACTCAATTCTTTTCCTTAAGTGTTTTATGTTTTCATATGATTTCAAAAGGAAATTGAATTCTATACATTAAAGTGATATTTCTTTCTTTTACAAACACCATTACAATTTAAACTGTATTTAATTTTAGTTGACTTTATTGATTATCAAAGTAATTTTGGAAGAGTTGGAAAATGAAATTAAGGGTTTCCCTTTATGATTGCAGGCGATCCGTCTCAATGGGAGAGAAGTCAAAGAATCAAAATAAAGAAAGAACTTGAGAATATTACACAAGGTTAGTGTAATTTGCTTTGAAGTCAATTCTTTTCCTTAAGTGTTTTATGTTTTCACATGGTTTCAAAAGGCAATTGAATATGCATTCATGTGATATTTCTTTATTTTACAAACACAATTATAATATGAAGTATATTTAATTTTAGTTGAATTTATTGATTATCTATGTAATTTTGGAAGATTTGGAAATAAAACCAAGGGTTTCCTTTCCCTTTCTTATTGCAAGCGATCAACCTTAGCAGGAGAGAAGTCAAAGAATTGAGATAAAGAAAGAACTAGAGAATATTACACAAGGTTAGTGGGATTTTTTTAAATCAATTCTTTTCCTTAAGTGTTGTATGTTTTCATATGGTTTCAAAAGACAATATAATTCCACACATTCAAGTGATATTTCTATCTTTTACGAACACAATTATAATTTGGAGTGTATTTAATTTTAGTTGACTTTATTGATTATCTAAGTAATTTTGGAAGAGTTGGAAAATAAAATTAATGGTTTCGTTTTCCTGTGTGATTGCAAGCAATCAACCTTAGAGGGAGAGAAGTCAAAGAGTTGAGATAAAGAAAGAGCTTGAGAATATATTGCAAGGTTAGTGTGACTTTCTTTGAAATCAATTCTTTTCTTTAAGTGTTTTATGTTTCCATATAGTTTCAAAAGACAATTTTGTTCAAGTGTATTTATTTTTAGTTGACTTTATTGATTATCTAAGTTTATATTAATATATTATTTTCTTGTGAAAACTCTCTTTATATGGCTAAATTTCGATGATGATGTATTTAGTTTTTGTTTGATGTTTTTCAATTCAACATTAAATGACTTTGGTATCAAGATCTTCCATCTATTTAACTAGAACATTGATTAATTGTTTTAGATTTCAAGTGGGTTGTAAGTTTTCTTTTTATATAGAAATGTAGATTTTTTTTTTAGTTTAATTGAAATGTGTTGTTAAGTGAGCATGCCAAGAATGGAGCACCCTTTGACAAAAGCTAAGTTTGGACTTCAACTTATGAATATAAAGGAATTCAATGATATATTTAGAAAAAGACTGAATCTATTGTTTCAATAAGTTAGATTGGAAATCAACCACATAATAAGTTTCAATGATTACAAAAGTATAGAAAAATATTTATTGACACTCGATGAGTGTAGCCAAAGAAAGATAGGATGAAAGGAAAGATAAATAATTGACAAGATTGGTGATGTGATATGATAAAAAGAAATATAAAGATAAGAGATGCCAAGTGTGTGTTTACCTTGTGTAGGGTATCAATAAATCAACACTCCCAAACTAAACATTAAAAAAAATAGTCAAAAACATTTTTAGACAAAATTTAGCAAAAGTTGTGGAAACTAGACAATTTTTAGTCACAACAACTTCTTAAATATACACTTCTTCTATTTTGTCTTAGTAGCCAAGGTCATCAATCAAAGTCATTATTTAGTTTCCATGGTAACCATTAGCCCAACTCCCTCCAAGTGGACATCTATTTCTCCTCTTAGACTAACACATGATAGCTCCCTTAATTTAAATCTCTTCAATGAAACTACTCAATAACATCAAAAGTACTCTCTACACATTTACTAATCACCACAGGCTGGATATAGGGACCTAGTAAGGAAGAATCTATATATTGTTAAAACAAAAAAAATATTTTTTATTAATTATTTTTTAACTTTTACTTTTTGAATTATTGTCTTACAAGTACACATTGTGTAATAATGTGTTAGTTTGCAAAGTTCGAAAATCTTTTGATGCTAATTAATGATAAACTTTGACACTAATTATGTTACATATTGTTGCATTTGTCCTTATTTAAAACTTTGTTAAAATGTAGAGCGTGTAAATAGCTTATTCTAATAGTTGGTCATATTTTTTTAACTTAATATTATTCCAAGTAGAATTTTAACTTTTAGTTTTTTCATTTTTATGCTTGATAATAATGATTCATAATCCCTGATTTACTCATTTATTTTCATAAACACAGTACAATCTTTCACATTGGATATTTCTAGTATTTTTTTTATCACTTTCTTTTAGTCACAATTATGCTTTATCTAGGTACGTTATTGTTTGAGACTACAAAACTACTTTTTAAATTATTGTTTTAACAATAAGCTATTTATTTGAAGGATAAAATACATTTTTGGTCATTTATCTAATTATGAAAATTCATTTGAGTCATTTAACTTTTAAAAGATTCATTTTGGTTCTTTAACTCCTAAATTTGAGTTAATATTGTCTGTCTTGAACAATGATTACTTTTAACTTTGGGACACAATTTTGAACCTTTTTCTATTGATTCAAAATATGAAATATGTCCCACTATGTTCAACATGAAAACTATAGAACCAAATAATATTCAAACAAAAAAAGATTTATATATGATAAAAATCACATGAAAAGTGAATCCCGCAAGCAACCAAAATAGAATTTGATATTAGATTTTTTAATTGTTTGTGGGACTTACTTTTCATGCAATGTTTACCTTATTTATGGAGTTTTTTTGTACATTAGTTGAAATCCATAGTTCTCATAAAGTGAATCTAATGGAACTTGTTAAAGGATCAAAATAAGATAAAACACCAAAAACAAATGGGATTTGTGAACCTTTCTCTAAGCACAGGGAAGAAATTCATAAGGGATTTCTGAACCTTTCTCTAGCCAATCGACAAAGATTGGTAAGTCCATTCTTGAGCAACAACAAGAAAAATGCATTTGCTAATTCTTTTATCGTTGTCTAATGAAGTTCTTTATGATTTTTTTGAAGAGAAAATTGCTTCTATGTTATGGCTCAAGTTGGAGAAACTCTTCGTGGCAAAATCAATCTACAATAAGTTGTTGTGAAAATGACATCTATTTCACCTCCAAATTAAGGAAAGTACACCTCTACAAGATCATCTAGACGAGTTAAACTTTGTCTTATTGGAGCTTCATGGCATTGATGTCAAATTAGAAGATGAAGATCTTGCAATGATTTTGTTAGCCTTTCTCCCCACTTTCGTATGAGAATGTTGTGAATTCTCTAAGTGTTGGAAAAGATTGCCTCACACTTGAGGAAGTCAAGTCAAGTCCAGTCTCTATTCAAGAAAGCATTGGCACAAAGCTTTTAGAAATGGTGATGAGGTATTTTCCTCTAGATTATCAATAACCAATTCTGCAAAAGGGTAGAAAAAAAGAAGAAAGGAAAAGGATTCAAGAAGGGAAAACTTGATCCAGAAGATATATGTAATTACATCAAAGAACCTGGTCATTGGAAGAAAGATTATACCAAGAAAATCAAGAAAGATTCTATTGTATTCCTTATCAAAAAATGATTTGGTATTCTCGGTTGTTGATCATCAACAACATCATTATGAACAATGTGTATTGGACTCGAGTTGTTTTAATCATGAGTCCACACCAAAATTTGGTGGTAATATTTTGATGGGTAACAATGCTCCTTGCAGGACAGTTGGGATTGGTTCTATACAAATTAGAATGCATGACGAAATTGTTAGAATCTTAACCAATGTTCATCATCTTCTGAAGCTTAAGGAGAATCTAATCTCTATAGGAGCCACCGATTCGAAATGTTTTACTTGTTGGTTGAAGGTGGAGTGATGAAAATCAAAGGGAAAGGAAAGTTTGCTATAATGTAGGGAACCAAGCAAGGAAATCTGTTTATCATTAAAGGTTCCACTTTGACAAGCTTAGTTTCAACTGTATAATAAGCTGGAAGTCTTGCGTCCAATGATGATTCTCTATGGCATATGCGTCTGGGCCACATGAGTGAAAAAAGATTGGAAATTTTGAGTAAGGGATACATGGAAATCACAAGGTGAAACCTTTTCATTTTTGTGAGCATTGTGTCTATGGGAAGCATCACAAGATGAAATTCCCAAAGGCAGTGCACACTACAAAGGCCATATTGGATTGTGTTTATTTTGATTGTTGGGGTTTTTTTTTAGAGTTCCATCCCTAGGAGGAGCAAGGTGCTTCTTCTCTATCATCGATGATTACTCAAGGATGACATGGGTATTCATGATGAAGCAGCAATCTGAAGTCTTTAAATGTTTCAAGCATTGGATAACACTCTTGCATAATCAAACAGGAAAAAAGTTAAGCACTTGAGGACAAACAATGGCATGGAGTTCTGTTATAAAGAATTTAATGAATTTTGCAAGGATGAAGACATTGCTAGACAACATATTGTTCGACATACTCTTCAACAAAATGGATTACCTGAAAGAAACAACATGACCTTATTGGAAAGGGTTAGATGCATGTTATTAAATTCAAGGTTGAATAGAAGTTTTTGGGCTGAGGCAGTCAACACAACATGCTACTTTGGGAATTGCTCCTTGTCCATTGCTTTAGATTTCAAGACCCCTATTGAGGTATGGTCTAACAAACCGGATGATTACTCAATGTTGAAAGTGTTTGGGTGTCTAAGATACTGCCAATTAAATAAAGGTAAGCTAGAGCCTAGAGCCAAGAAGGGTTCCTTTATGGGCCATGGAAATGGAGTTAAAGGATCCATAATATGGTTTTCATAAAAAAAAGGCCATTATGAGTAGAGATGTCACTTTTGCTGAACTCTTTATATTGCATTCTAAGTCTATGAGAGATTCAAATAAGACAACTGATGTCACTAAGCAGGTGGAGTTTGAGAGCCCAATGTCATACCCTCATTTCGTTTGGGGACTATTATTTGTTCATTTTTTGATCCTTGTTAGTCAACTTATGGTGTTGAATGTCAGTTACAGTGTGAAACAGATGACCATTCCATGTTTTTGATCAAGAATGCAAAAAAACCCAAAATAGAGGGCAAAAGGGTCATTTTAAGCCTTTTTCCGAACCTTGACTCGCTTGGGCCCCCAAATAGCATAAGGGTGAAGTAACCAGCTCGCCTAGGCGAGCAAGGTTACTTCAGGTTGAAGCAATAACTCACCTGGGCGAGCGGCCATGACCCTTAATGCCATCTTTTGCTATAAATAGGCGTGAGGGAGGCTGAGTGATGGGTTTCAAGGTCCTGCATTGAGAGAAATTGAGAGAAATCAGAGAGAAGAAGAAGAAAGAAGAGAAAAATGAGGCTGAGGCGCTACCGAATTGCGACCATAATTGACTTCTACATCGTTCTTCGTTCGTCATCCGATTAGTTTTTGTTTTAAGGATTTGAATGCGATCTATGCACCCTTAGGGGTCCTCTTTCTTATTTTGTGCATCTTCATCTCCTTCTATCATCAGTAATCACTTTTCTCTTGCAACTCGTAAGACTCGGGTTGCATGGGTAAACACCCACTTGACATCCCCTTATCTTTATATTTCTCATTTTCATATCATATCACCAATCTCATCAACGATTTATTTTTTCTTTCTTCATATCTTTCTCTAGTTACACTTGTTGAATGTCAATGAATATTTTTCCTTAGTTTTTTGGTTCATTGAAACTTGTTATATGGCTTATTCTCAATTTAGATTGTTGAAACAATCAATTCAGTTATATATATATATATATATATATATTGATGTCCAAACTTAGCTTTTGTCAAAGGGTTCCAAGTGTTGACATGCTCACATAACAGCATCTTTCAATTACACAAATGAAATAAACTAAATCTGCATTTCTATACGGAAATTTCCTCTCAAATAAAAATATATCATCTAAATGGAAACCTACACCCCATTTGAAATCTAAATCAATTAATGTTCTAGTTATGGATTGATGATATTAAGACCGGACTCATTTGATGTTGAATTGAAAAGTATTAAACCAAAACTAGATACATCATCATCAAAATTTAGCCATATAAAGAGGGTTTTTACAAGAAAATAATCTATCAATATAAACTTTGATAATCCATAAAGTGAACTAAAATGATATACATTTCAAATTGTAAATTTTTGTAAAAGAAATTTTTTTTACTTGAATGCATAGAATTCAATTGCCTTTTGAAACTATTAGGGTTTTATTTCATGTTAGATTCAACTTATAGGCCAAGAGTAATCCAATCATGATGTAGTAGCTGAACTACCGTCCAGGTCATCTCCCAAAGGAATAAAGGAGAGATTTCATGTAATTATTTAACTAAGAACTAGATTTTTGTATTTTTGTTTTGTGATTGTCACAAAATAAATGACAATAAAATAATTAAGTAAAGATAGAAATACTAGACTTGGATGGTAACACCAATCTTGATGAATCAATGTCTAGGTTTGGACATGGAATTCGATTGATCTATGGAACTTCACAATTCTCTACTCATCTCTCTTGTTCATCCTTAATTCACTAATGTATTCAACCCAACTCCCGCATGGTCGCAAATTATAAACTACTTGCTTGTTACCTAATCCCTTGGACATGTCAACATAAGAAATTGACATTAGTGGTCAAGAATTAGCGAGGCTTAACCAAGATTATTCTATCCCTAGAGATAATTCCAATTAAGTATTTGATTCATGTTCGAGTTTCAACAAATCTCACCAAAGTGCAAGTCAATTCCTGAATTCATCTATAAGATGACCAATCAAATAAAAATATTAAGTATGGAAACAAATAAAAAACTCAAGATGAAATGTTGAATTGATATAATTAAAGCGAAACAAGGTTCATCCTTTCCTTTCCTAGGTGGAAGGAATTGCGCTCATAAAAATGATACAATGAAACCTAGAGTATCTAATGGAATAATGGAGGCATTTAGTAGGTGAAAGTCTAAAATATAATTCTAAGAACTGCTCGAGACTTCTACACCATTACAATGAATGCCTAGCCTTCTATTTATAGAGTTGTAGCTGGGTTTAATTAAAGAGATAATCACAAGAAATTACAAATAAATAATATCTCTAATTAATTCAATTAATCATCTTCTTCTTCAATGAATATATCCTTGAATATCTTGCTCTTGATTTTACTAGCTTTTATATTCAATTTTTTCAATTTCTCCTTCGAGAACTTCTAACTAATTTTGGGCCTCTAGAACTCTTTCTAGAATGATTTGTTTTTATTGAAAAATTATAAAAAATTCATTAAAAATAACTAAAACATGAAATTCTACCTAAGACAAAGTAAAAACTGAATTTAAAGATAATTTGATTCAAAACAAGGTTTAAAGTTAACTAAAATGCCAAATAAACGTCACAAAATGCATATGAAAATCTGGTAAATGTGACATTTATAAAAAAGAGACTTAAGGAAAATAATTGATTTAAAAAAATCACACTAACTTTGAGTAATATTCTTGAGTTTTCTTTATCTCCATTCTGTGACTTCTTTGGGATAGGTTGCCTGCAATTAGAAGGGGAAGGAAAATGCTTAATTTTATATTTCAACTATGCAAAAATTAATAAAATAATAAAATGGAGCACTAAGATCATGACTTCACGGTGAATTGTGTGAAGATTGATTGTAGACAATCCAAATTCCTCTTTTGTCATTTGTTTTAGGAATTTAGGATTGTCCTGTTTTCTTCTCAAACAAAGTTTTCACATTGAGAAATTTTTTCAATGTTGTCTAATGTGCCTAATAAACTATGTTGCAAAAATATAATTGTTAATCATCATTAAAATAAAAACTAGATGTGTTAAAAGAAATACAAATTTGAATCCTAGAAAAAGCAAAAGAAATAGTAAACAAATTCTTAATATCTTCATAGTTGAAATTATAATTAATGAAAAGTGATGAGATCATTTTAAATGAAATTATATTAATTGTTACTTATTAAATGAATTTTGGAAGTGATAAATATTTTTGCATAAAATACAAATCACATTTAATTGTACATTTCTTTCACTTTATATACAAGTGTTATAAGAAATAATAAATATTTAGAAACAATTGACCTAGTACGTTGAACACTATTTCCTAGCTATATATAATGAGATGTTGATCATAATAAATATGAAAATATTTGAGAATGTATTTGGTAAAAAAAAAAGATGAGTTGGATTTTGAGATGCAACCACAAAAATGAGAAATTATTTAATATTTTTTTGGTATGGACCACATGTATATTCTACTGGAGGCAATTCTACTTGAGTTGGTTAGGATAATTATAAGCGGAAAAGTTCTTCTTCAAGTATTTAACCCAACTACACACTATGACTCATTACTTATTAAACTAAAACACCCTCACACTATTTGATCCATACACACTCTAATAGACCATATTTTCTCATAGTTAATGATAGATTTTTTATAGATAATTTGTAATTACTTGAACGTAATAAATGATTAGAACTCACTTAGTTTCCTTGTGTTTGCACAAGATTGGTACAAAATGGAAACAAAAACCTATTTAACCCTATCAAACTAGAGGGTGAAAAGATTAAACTAGAGTTGTTTGTTCATTATAATACATGATCTGTCTATCCAAGCAATCTCTCTTCTTTTAGGAGATAATTTAAATATATTTTTAGTAGCTAAAAATACTCATTAATGATATAAATGCTTAAATTAAACAAAAAATAAATGAAAAAAATTGTTCATTATACCGTTAAAAGAAAAGTAGTGTCATTAAATGAAGAATTGACACTTGTCAAAAAAGAAAGCCTCAAATATTAGTAGATAAATAATTACATAATTAAATAGATATAAATATAAGGTTATATTACTCATTTGGTCCATGTAGTTTCACAATTCTTACCTTTTTGGTCCCTATAGTTTGAAAGTGATTTTTTTAGTCGCTATAGTTTACATTTTAATTCTCTTTTAGTCCTTATAGTTTTGAAAGTGATTTTTTTAGTCCTTATAATTTATATTTTAATTCTCTTTTAGTTCTTATAGTTTGAAAGTGGTATTTTTATTCCCTATATTTTATATTTTAATTTCCTTTTAGTCCTTACCATCAAAATATGAGTAATATTATCAATTATAATTAACTACAAAAATATTACCAAGTAATTCGTAACTAATTTATGATAAGATAATTTGTAATAAAAAATAATTGATAATTTATAACTAAATTATAGCTAATTATTTTCATATTTTTTTGTAGTAAGGACTAAAAGGTAATTAAAATACAAATTATAGAGACTAAAAATATCACTTTCAAACTATAGGGACTAAAAGAGAATTAAAATACAAACTATAAGGACTAAAAAAGAACACTTTTAAACTACAGGAACTAAAAGAGAATTAAAATGTAAACTATAGGGACTAAAAAAACCACTTTCAAACTATAGAGACTAAAAAGGTAAGAATCATGAAACTATAGGGACCAAATGAGTAATTTAACCTAAATATAAATATAGATATATAAATTAAATCACACACATAATTCAAAATAAAGAGAATATATATTTGTTAATTGATATTTGAATAGGTCTTAAAAAAAATATGCCAATGTGAAACAAATAAATGATTGGATTTTTGAAAGGAATTTGAAAGAAGTAGGCGAAATAAAGCAAATAAATGAAATAATGCATACGATAGGCAAGAAAATGACTAGATTTTTGTGTATTGATCTTTGTCCCTATTACAATGTGATAGACCTTATTTATAATGATCAACTAATAGTTACATTAGTTGAAGCATGATTAAAAATCCCTAAAGTCTATGAGATCATGGCTATCATCCCTTCAACTATTGCATTATTCGTCAATCTGTCTTACACGTTCTCTAAATCGGCCTACACACTACTCAAAGTGTTATATCCCAATCATTTTACCTTTTAACCCCAACTTAGCCATGTTAGCCATCTTAATCGGTTTCTTGATGCCATCCGTAGCCAATAAACAATTGTTGCTCCAATGGCTAACTTTTTAGATGTTAACATAATTGCTCCCCTTTTCCCGAGTCGTTTGGAATTTAAAACTTTATCTTCTCAGATCGATGATAGGAAAATCTTCAACCATATTTTGAATCCAACAACCATATTTCAAACTTTTCGAAACTTGATTTCCGTTTCTACAACCAATTTTGGTCCTTTTCTTATAAAACTCATCAATTTCTCCTCTTCTATTAATAGTCCCCTAGCTTCAGAAAACCATAACCTAAAAGTTGCTTCAGAGCAACCAATTTCCAACGCCTCAAGTCGCTCACTTGAACTTCACCTTATTCCATTACTAATACTCTCATAGCCTTCAATAAGCAACACCAATAATTTTTTGGGGTCCTTGTTACTTTAATGAAGGCAAAGGTACAAACAAAATGGCTAAAAAACTATTTCATCATGAGAAAAATCCCTTTCCCATCACTTGCGATTGATATGGGATCCACAAATTCCCTTCTAGTTTTCACACATGGCCAAGACCTCTCCTAGAATATCTAACTTGGTTAAAAAAGGTTTTTTCTTCCTACAAAGATGAATGGAAAGAGTAGGGGATTTATGACATAATTATGCTATTAGTCATTGATATGCACTGGCCACAAGATGTGTTGCTTGGAATCCTAGGGTTTTGGTCGATGACTATCAATGGATTTTTCTCCCTAAGGCTATGGTTGACCTAACTATCCTTGATGTAGTGGCTATTCTCAACTTGCCAATTTATGTCATTGTCACTCTATGGGACATGTTGTGTTCCCTCCACTACCCTTAGCATTAAATTTTCAAAAGATGATCTGGTTATTCCAAATTCATGCTTCCTAACTCCAAGAAAAATGGCATTGTTTCATTAGTTGAGCACCCCACTTTTCTTTTTAATGTGGTTTTGTGGTAACGTCATCTATACTGGCTCAGTGGGAGTAGTCAATGAATATTGCAATTTTGTATCAGCTATTACATCTGACCATGACTTGGCTTTGGGTCCTTTGCTTCTCTCCACACTTTATAGGGACATTTTCCATTTTCTTAACAACCTCGAAGACAACCGAACTGAATACAACATTGTTTTGGTTTGATTTGGTTTTTGATCCTTAAAGCACAACTATATTTTCTAAACGCCCTCTATCTTGGAACTGCTCTATTAGAAACCAAATGAGATTTCTTCGGTTCTAGAGAATATTGAGGACAAACTCCATTCCTTTGTATTTCGATATTTTGATTTTAGTCCTAGCAGTGCAGATTTCTTTACAGAATAGTGGGGAGTTATATCGATTACCTTGTTCCATGGATCAATAGTCAATTTTCTTACTAAGTTGATTGATGACATGCTTAATGATGAACTTCCATCCTCCACTCCCATAAGGCATAGTTAGAAAAGAATGAATGCATTTAATTTAGTTGTTCGAGAAGGTTTCTCACCTTTCCCATTAATTTCTTATCTATTCTTTTTGCTCACCTCTATTTTTTTTCTACAGATTCACCTTTATATTCTATAAGGTTTGGCCTAGTTGATGAAGATGCTATACTTGAATCTCCCTAACTTCGATTAGTTCCCACATCGGCTAGTGGACCTTGGCGAAACACCCACCAGTCAATGAAACTTCAGATTTATGTTTCTAGATCGGCCCATAAGCGTCAACATGACACTTTCGAGGTTTCTGAGCAGGTTCCAAATCTCTCTCTTTCATTTTCTTTATGAATTATCACCCAATATTGTTGTATCACCTTAAACCCCTATGTCTCATGCTGAGAGAAAGAAGAGACAAAAGGATAAAGAAAATGAGCTTTTCAAGGAACCTTTTCTAACTCCAGATACTTGTAGGTCCAAAATGGCTGAGAAAATTGGTCCCAACAAACACAAAGATGACTCAAATACTTTTGTTGGATCAACCAATTCTATCTTTATTCTAAAAAATTCTTCCATATCAGATGAGGTCTTGTCTAAATATTTCCATTCTCCCATGACTAGTCTTCTAGTTCCTCAAGATGGATCTCCACTTTTGAAGCATAAAAAATATGTACAGGATACATTGATTCAGTCGTTTTCATCAAATTCTTTTCATGTTCATACTCTAAGGAGCTATCTTTTGAACTTGGAAGTGCCAGCTAATCCTACCATTATTGCTTAGTCTGAAAGAGAAGTCTATGAGAAAATCTCATTATTGTTAGGAGGCTTAGAAGTAAAGTATGAGCTTAACGCTAAGTGAAAGGATCAAAGCCGCCAAGAGTTGGAATGACTAAAAAAGTTGAAGGATAGTAAAGCAAACATGATTGCGCAATTCAAGGCAAGCTGACTTAGAGTTGCAGGCTAGAACAAGTGCTCAACTAGTTGAGCTTCAAAATTAGCTGACAACTATCCAACAGGAAATCTCCACTCTCCAATCTATTCTAGGTGCAACTATTACTCGAGTGAATGATTATAATGACAAAAGGGTGGAATTGTATGAAAAAGGAACCCAGGTAGATAAGGACATCACTTCCCTCCACAAGCAAAAGACATATCTTGCTTTAGACTTTTGAGAAAGCAGATAAGGAATTGGCCCAAGCTAACATGGTGGGGGAGTTCATCAACTATCCAATCTTAGTGGATTAATATCTCTATGATGCTTGGTTTGTAGATGTCAAGACAATTTCTATTTTGGTTCATATAAGCTAGGGTAATATTTTCTTAAATATCTTGCATTCTTGATTTTGTTATGTTCATTACCCTGCATATCCACTAAGCGATATGGACCCCTTGAAAACTTTTGACTTATAAAAAATGACCCTTCCTAAGTAAGTGGTCATTTTCCAAACTTAGTACCTTTGAACCCATGAGGAAACATTATTTTCCAAACCAAATCTTCTTCAAATTCCTTATCGTGAACCTGTTTATTATAATGTCATTGTCATACCCTAATTTCGTCCGACGACTATCGTTTGTTGATATTTTGATCCTTGCTAGTTGGCTTACGGTGTTGAACACCAGCTACAGTGCGAAACAAATGATCATTTAATGTCTTGATCAAGAATGGGAAAAATACCCAAAAGAGAGGGCAAAAGGGTCATTTTAAGCCTTTTTTTGAACCCTGGCTCGCATAGGCCCCCAAATAGCTTAGGGGTGAAGTAACCAGCACGCCTGGGCGAGCAAGGTTACTTCAGGTTGAAGCAATAGCTTGCCTCGGCGAGCTTCCATGACCCTAAATGCCATCTTTTGCTATAAATAGGTGTGAGGGAGGCTGAGTAAAGGGTTCTAAGGTCTAGCATTGAGAGAAATTGAGAGAAATCAGAAAGAAGAAGAAGAAAGAAGAGAAAAACGAGCCTGAAGCGCTACTGAATTGCGACCGTAATCGATTTCTACATCATTCTTCGTTCATTCTTCGTTTGTCATCCAGTTAGTTTTTGTTTTAAGGATTTGAATGTGATCTATGCACCCTTAGGGGTCCTCTTTCTTGTTTTGTGCATCTTCATCTCCTTCTTCTATCATCAATAATAACTTTTCTTCATGTAAAGTAAGTTTCCACCGATCGTTAATGCCGTAAATCATCCTTTTAAAGAGATTGAAAGTTAATGAATAAAATCAAGATGAAATCAACATATAACTGATTTTCTCTTCATTAAAATCAATTGAGATCGTTTCAAGGTGCAACACCTTAACGATTCTCTCCTCTCTTCAAAAATCAAAAGATCGTTTCAAGGTCCAACGCCTTAATGACTCTCCCCGCTTTTCAAAATTTAAAATATCGTTTCAAGGTCCAACGCCTTAGACGACTTTTGCTCGCAATTATAATCAACCTTTCAAAAAACATAAAATCAATATAACACACAAACTTTCAGACTTAAAGAACTAAGTAGGTCTGAATTCCTCATCGCACCTAAGGATATGTAGGAGCAAGGGCAACACCCTTTTCGACCCCAAAAAATAATAAACATAAGAAGGAAAAATACACAATTTTGAAGTCATGTTTTGTTCACTCGATTAAAGGTTGTCGTCCATTGTGACGAGCGCGTGGGGTGCTAATACCTTCCCCATGTGTAAACAACTCCCGAACCCTCATTTTCAAAATTCGTAGACCTTCATCTTTTTGGTTTTTCTAACTTTTTCCTCGAATAAATGTTGGTGGTGACTCCACTTGTTTTCTCCCTTGGAGAAAAATGTTTTGGCCTGTCTATTTTGGCCTTTTCTCACCCCCACCAAAGGGTAGGTTGCAACAGTTGGCGACTCCACTTGGGACGTTAGAGAGTTAGGCCATTCAATCAGCGTGCAATGTTTTTATGATGACTTCTTCTTTATTTATGTTCCTTTTTCCCTTTTATCTTTTGTTTTGTCTATATTTGTATATAACCTTTGCTATGTTGTCGTGTTTGGTGTGTGTCTGCCTATCTATCACATTCATAGTTAGAAATATTTTTTCTATGCACACATAGGCACCTACACCTCGCACACACGTTGAGATATTAGGCCCTATACCCGGGTCTATGTGAGCCATAAGGAGTGGAGGTCGATCTGTGGTCATGCTAGATCTCTGACTCGCTTGATAATAATGAAGTCTCATCTAGAGTTTTCCTTTCTTGGTGATGCATTGTCGCTGATAGTCCCTATCGGCACAGTGTATTATCTAGGAGGATGATATCTCTAGAGACCAGTAAAGTTACACGAAACCACCCTTGGGAGTTATCACTAAAAATGGACTTTTGGATCCTTTCCATTAGATTCCTGAATTAGGGGGCACATAGTAAACTCACTCTGGCATGTTCCTTGATCGCATCATGCATCTCTTAATGGCATCGTAATGGACATGTCATTCCTGCATTTATCATTTATCATCTTCATGCATTGCATTTGCATGAGTCATTGCACCATCATACATCTTCATTTAGCATGCTTTTGTTCTACCAACTACATACATGTTATGTTCACTCATGCATGATCCTTGCATTTTCCTTTGCAAAAAAAAAAAAAAAAAATAAAAACAAATAAAAGGAACAAAAGAAAGTCATGAAAGTTTACACCATATTCTTAGTTACATGTGTTGGGTACCATGATGATGGCTAAACTAACCATGTTGGGACTATACACTCATTTATCTTAAAAAATGATTGAAAATCATGTGAATATGGTACCTAATGCGTGGTTAACTAGCAAATGATGGTTCTTCGGGCATCTCATGTCAATCTCATAATTACAATTGCCATGCATTGCATAAGTATGCCCTAGTCATTCATCTCTATGATATGTTGTCAAAGTATTGGTGATCAAAATTGCTATTCCTTGGATTATGGGGTTGAACCAAACACATGTTTTAAGGAAATGTTCATCAAGTCAAGGTCCAATATGGAAGTAATCAGCTTGCGAAAGTTGGGGCAGAAGATGGATCGAGTTACATTGCTTCTTTGTTTACTGCCAACACATGATTGAGCTAAATAATTTACAAAAGAAATTAAGGATTGTTGACATCCATGTTTTATTTCTAGTTTTACTTTGACATTATGTGATGAACCATGTTGTTTTAATGAAAATCTAAATTGATTCGACCCTATATCCTATGTAAAATTCGCAATACTTATACAATGCATAATTCACATACATCCTTGCTTATTTTTCTTTTCACATTGGTGGCATTTCTCATTACATTCTTTCCTTGAAATTAGAACTGTAATCATTGTAATCAAAAGGAAAGAACGCGCTTTAGGATGTCCTTACCTAACGCATTCCAGAGCTAGAGTAATGAGTGAAATAGAGGAAGTTCAGGAGCAGATGAGGGTTGACATAGAGGCCATGAAATACCAAATGGCCGCCATGATGGAGGCAATGTTGAGCATGAAGAAGATAATGGAGGTCAATGCGACTGCAGTTGCCACTACTAGCACCGCTGCTAAGGTGGATCCGACTCACCCGTCTGGCGTAAATCAAATAAGCCATCCAGTCCCCGATATGGTAGGTCAGGGAGGAGAAGCATTGGGAAGTATAGACAGTCCCCATGTTGTGCAAAGCAAGAACTCTTTCCCACCATACGGTTTGCCTCCCAACTATGCACCACCCGATGTTGCACACACTCCCGATGAGAATGTCAATAACTTCACTCCCATACTCATCGAGAGCCAATAACCCCAATATGATCATGCACATGTCTCTCAACCCATGGGGGGACACATGAAGAACCCCAGGACCACACTTTGACCGACTTTGAGCCTTACCCCGGACATGCCACTGAGGGGCAAGCATTTGGTGGCGTGCCCTAGCCTAACACCTCGGGGGGCCCTCAATACCACCCACAACCACAAACCTTGCATTTTGCAGTGGGAAGAGTCCCTTTTGCCATGGTTGAAAGGGAAAAATTCAATCATATAGAGGAAAGGCTGAGGGCCATTGAAGGAGGCGGAGATCATGCTTTTGCTGACATGGAAGATTTGTGCCTAGTGCCTGATGTCGTCATCCCTCCAAAGTTCAAGGTGCCAGATTTAGACAAGTATAAAGGGACCACTTGTCTCAAGAACCACTTGAAGATGTACTGTCGAAAGATGGGGGCATACTCGAAAGATGAAAAATTGTTGATGCATTTCTTCCAGGAAAGTCTTACTGGGCTAGCTGTCACCTGCTATACTAATCTGGAACCTTCCTGAATCCATTCTTGGAAGGACCTAATGGTTGCCTTCATTAGGCAGTATCAATACAATTCTGACATTACTCCAGATAGAATGCAGCTACAAAACATGCATAAAAAGGAGCATGAATCTTTCAAAGAATACGCCCAATGATGGAGGGATCTGACAGCTCAAGTAGCACCTCCAATGATGGAGAGGGAGATGATAACAATGATAGTAGACACATTACCAGTGTTCTACTATGAGAAGTTGGTGGGTTACACGCCTTCAAGCTTTGTCGATTTAGTTTTTGCCGGCGAAAGGATCAAAGTGGGTCTGAGAAGAGGCAAATTTGATTATCTTGCTTTGATGAATAGAAAGCCTGTGGCAAATGGAGAGAATGAGAAGGAGGGAGGAACCCATGCTGTGACTGCCGTTCCTACATGGCCAAATTTCCCACCAGCTCAACATTATAAATACTTAGCTAATATCAGTCCTTCTCATTACCCATCACCCTATCAACCAAGAACACTTAATCATCCACAAAGGCCACCCCTAAATAAGCCACAAAGCTTGCCTGCCGCACATCTGATACCAAACACCACCCTGAACACAAATCAAAACACTAAGCAGGGAAGGAATTTTCCAGAAAAGAAGCTTGTAGAATTCACCCCAATTTTGATGTCGTATGCTAACTTACTCCCATATCTACTGAATAATGCAATGGTAGCCATAATCCCAGCAAAGACTCCTTTAACCTCTATTTCCCAAATGATACAACCCCAACGTGACATGTGCTTATTATAGGGGAGTTCCGGGGCATTCCATTGAGCATTGTATGACCCTGAAACATAAGGTGCAAAGTCTAATTGATGTAGGCTGGCTAAAATTTTAGGAGGACAATTGCTTGTGAATTCTAACATTTTCGAGCGATACTATGCATGATATTGGGGCAATTTGAAGCTTGTTGTTAGATCTCTCCAATGACTCATTATGATTTTTAAGTTTATGCCATTATTGTAAGCAACACTGACAATGCTAATAATATGGATAAATTTGATGTCTTTGTCTCTCATTCTCTCACAATTACATCTTTGCATGTTTATTTAACATTCATTGGAACGTTAATGTACGTCGGTGGCTTATTTGCTCAAGTGACGTGCGCTCCTTAGTTGATCTCAAAGTCTTTTCAATCAGAAATTGGTCGTTCTACACGTTTGGTGGGGGCGCCATAATCGATGAGTAAAGTTAAAAAATAAAAGAAAAAAATGTTTGATTGGCTGTGTTTCAAATAAAAAAAATAAGAAGTACAAACATTCATGTGACCTCATTTTTTCATTCTTAAAAGTTGTCTTTTTGAGAGAAAAGGGAGTTGTCAAGAACAAGAGTCATTCGACTTAATCTATCAATTGAAAATCCTTTAAATATTTCTCGTCCTTGAAAATTTATTTTTGAGAACTTGCACAATTTCTTTCATTTTTCCTTGCTACAAGGTCATGACAAAAGAAAACAATAGATACCTCAAAGCCCTACACTGGGACAATGAGATGCACCATGCATGAACCTCAAGCGAACCTAGTGGCAGATAAGAAGTTCTCATCCGGTAGGTTGAAAACCCGAAAGGGCGACGTAGGCAAAAGTTAGGGTAATAAAAAATAAAAAAGAAAAAAGAATAAGGAGCATGTTTATCAGAGGTTTGGTCCCAAAATCCAAACTATAAAAGTATGTAGTCAAGATTTGAAATGACACATGGCCGTGTTTCGACATCCCAAACACTAATTTATCCCTTGCTACCCCTTCCGAGCCAAAGCATATTTGTTGACTAAAAACAACACAAAAAAAATAGAAACCCCGGGTAGGAACCACCGCTAAACCGACGGGAAGAGCAATGCAAACAACACATGCATGAAGTTGGGCAACAAAAAAAATCTCTTGTTTTCTCATAAGGTTAAGCCCTTTGGTACTCTTACCTATTGGCTTGTTTCACAGGACTCAAAGTCCTCACTTTATCCTTCACAAGACTCAAAGTCCTCACTTTATCTTTCACAGGACTTAAATTCCTCACTTTATCTTTCATAGGACTCAAAGTCCTCACTTTATCTTTCACAGGACTCAAAGTCCTCCCTTTATCTTTCACAGGACTCAAAGTCCTCGCTTTTATTTTTCACAAGACTCAAAGTCCTTACTTTTATCTTTCATAGGACTCAAAGTCCTTGCTTTTATCTTTCACAGGACTCAAAGTCATCGCCTTGTCTTTCATAGGACTCAAAGTCCTCGCCTTTATCCTTCATAAGACTCAAAGTCCTCGCTTTTATCTTTCACAGGACTCAAAGTCCTCACCTCGTCTTTCATAGGACTCAAAGTCCTCGCCCTTATCCTTCATAGGACTCAAAGTCCGTGTCTTTATGCTTTCATGGGACTCAAAATCCTCTATCTTTTACATTTCAAAGACTATCAGAGTCTTTTGTCTTACAGATATTTCAATGTCTTCTGCCTTTACTTTTCAAAGACTATTAGAGTCTTTTGTCTTGTAGAGACTTCAATGTCTTCTATCTTTACATTTCAGAGACTATCAGAGTCTTTTGTCTCGCAGAGACTTCAATGTCTTCTGGCTTTACATTTCAAAGACTATTAAAGTCTGTTGTCTTGCGGAGACTTCAATGTCTTCTGCCCTTTACATTTCCAAGACTATCAAAGTTTGTTGTCTTGCAGAGACTTCAATGTCTTATGCCCTTTACATTTCCAAGACTATTAAAGTCTATTGTCTTGCAGAGACTTCAATGTCTTCTACCTTTACATTTCCATGACTATTAAAGTCTTTTGTCTTCAAAAGACTATAATGTCTTCATTTACATTTCAAAAGACTTCAATGTCTTCAGTCATTTTACACTTTCAAAAGACTTCAATGTCTTCTATCTTTTACGCTTTACAAGACTTCAACGTCTTTTGTCTTTTATAGGACTCAATGTCCTTGTCTTTGTGCTTCATAGGACTCGACGCCCTTTGTTTCTATGCTTTGAAAAAAAAGGAAAAGAAAAAAAAGAAGAACTTCATATGTCTTTTGCTCTACAAAATTTCAATGTCCTCATGTTTTCTCGGTTCCACTTCACTTCCTTGGTTTTCGCCAGTTGCCCGGTCGAATAGCAAGATCGCTCAAATGAAATTAGTGTCCTTATATTTACTTCCCTTTTATTTCCAATAAAAGATAAGTAAAGAGGGGCAACTGTCATACCCTAATTTCATCTAGGGACTATCATTTGTTGATCTTTTGATCCTTGTTAGTCGACTTACAGTGTTGAACGCTAGCTACAGTGCGAAACAGATGATCATTCAATGTTTTGATCAAGAATGGGAAAAATACCCAAAAGGAAGGGCAAATGGGTCATTTTAAGCCTTTTTCTAAACCCTGGCTCGCCTA
Organism: Glycine soja; assembly: GCF_004193775.1. Taxonomy (NCBI): domain Eukaryota; kingdom Viridiplantae; phylum Streptophyta; class Magnoliopsida; order Fabales; family Fabaceae; genus Glycine; species Glycine soja. Next base: position 21,630,550 of record NC_041013.1, read on the forward strand.
GGCTAGCCTCTGGCTTGCCTGGGCCCCCAAATAGCTTAGGGGTGAAGTAACCAGCTTACCTGGGCGAGCAAGGTTACTTCAAGTTGAAGCAATAACTCGCTTGGACAAGCTACCATGACCCCTAATGTCATATTTTGCTATAAATAGGCGTGAGGGAGGCTGAGTAAAGGGTTCCAAGGTCCAACATTGAGAGAAATTGAGAGAAATCAAAAAGAAGAAGAAGAAAGAAGAAAAAAATGAGGCCGAAGCGCTATCGAATTGTGATTGTAATCAATTCTATATCGTTCTTCGTTCGTCATCCGGTTAGTTTTTTTAAGGATTTGAATGCGATCTATGCACCCTTAGGGGTCCTCTATCTTGTTTTGTGCATCTTCATCTCCTTCTTCTATCATCAGTAATCACTTTTCTTCTTGTAAAGTAAGTTTCAACCGATCGTTAATGTCGTAAATCATCTTTTTAAAGAGATTGAAAGTTAATGAATAAAACCAACATAAAATAAACATATAACTAATTTTCTCTTTATTAAAATCACTTGAGATCGTTTCAAGGTCCAACGCCTTAGACGATTTTTGCTCGCAATTAAAATCAATCTTTTAAAAAACATAAAATCAATGTAACACACGAACATTCAGACTTAAAGAACTACGTAGGTCGGAATTCTTTATCGCACCTGAGGATACGTAGGAGCAAGGGCAACACCCTTGTTGACCCCAAAAAAATAATAAACATAAAAAAGGGAAAATACATAATTTTGAAGTCAAGTTTTGCACACTCGATTAAAGACTGTTGTCCATTGTGATGGGCGCGTGGGGTGTTAATACTTTTGCTCGCAATTAAAATCAATCTTTTAAAAAACATAAAATCAATGTAACACACAAACATTCAGACTTAAAGAACTACGTAGTTCGAAATTCCTTATCGTACCTGAGGATACGTAAGAGCAAGGGCAACACACCCTTGTCGACCCCAAAAAAATAATAAACATAAAAAGGGAAAATACATAATTTTGAAGTCAAGTTTTGCACACTCGATTAAAGACTGTCGTCCATTGTGATGGGCGCGTGGGGTGTTAATACCTTCCATGTGCATAAACAACTCCTGAACCCTCATTTTCAAAATCCGCAGACCTTCATCTTTTTGGTTTTTCTAACGTTTTTCTCGAATAAACGTTGGTGGCGACTCCGTTCGTTTTCTCTCTTGGATGAATTTAATGATGCCATTTAAGTAACAGAGACCATTCGTTTCACCAACCTCATGAAGTAAGCTATCACCACTATAATAAAACTATGGTGTTTAGGAGAACTAGGGTGGAATTTTCCTATCAAATTCATAGCACATCCTTAACATGGACAAGGTTTAATGACACAATGAAGTTCTTCTGTTGGGACTCTTTGCAATGGTCCATGCCGCTAACACTCTTCGCACCCCTTGGCATACTTCACACAATTGGCTGATATGCTAGGCCAAAAATAGTTGTGCCTATGATTAACCACCTCATTTTTTGTCTTCATCTATTGGAACCCCTCATGTACTTCTCCCATAATCCTTAGAGGTTCAGTTATACACATTTCAATAGCAACCCATCGACCATCCTTCTATATAGGTCACCATCTAGTATAGTGTATTTCAAGGCCTTTCTTTTTAACACTACACTAGCCTTGGGTGATGACTCCTCCAAGTAATTTTTCAACTCGTATCGCCAATCAATAGTTAGGAAAACTTAGGCAGCTTCATCAGGCCATTTGTAGTCATACTTTTTTACATCTAGTTCTTTGTACTTGGAAGCATGTTGTGCCAACTCGTTAGCCTCCTTAATTCTTATCTTGTGCTATATATAAGATCTTAGCATCCATAAATTGTCTTAACAATTGAGCAGTCGATTCATACAATGAAATTGAATTTAAATGACATCATTGATATTCGTCGATTAGTTGTTTGATTATTATTTGTGAATTTCCCATAAAATTAATTGATTTGGCATCTTCCATTAACAATATTTTTAAACCTAGGATGAAGAATTCGTACTCAGCCTGATTATTAGAACAATCGGCTGGTAATTCATATGTTATATAATTGGTTAGTAGGATCTCCTCCAAACCTGTTTAACAGACAAACAACTTACATAGAAAAACTTTCTTATAAAGTCGGATTTTCTAAGACAGTTCCTCAAGAAATCATCGTAGAAAGTCTACTGTCTAAGATGATTTTTCATGCAATCGTATTAGAAAGTCGGACTTTCTAAAATGATTTTTTCTAACAATCGTCTTAGAACCGTCTTAGAAAATGGACTTTCTAAGACGATTTTTTGGAACAACCATCTTAGAAATATCAATTTTTTAACATTTTTTTTTTAAAATTCTAAAATGGTTTCATGAAGAACTGACATAGAAGAACAAAATATAAGATGATTTTTAAAACTGTTGTGGAAAGTGTTCACTTTTCATGACAACGACTTTAAAGACGATTTTAGAAACGTCATGGAATGTGCTAAAGAACCGACCTAGAAATTTCTTTTCTAACAATGTACAAACAACTCTGATGTGTCATTATTTTCTCATATTTCTTAACTCTTTTTGTCACCATTTTAATTACTGATTAGCCTTAATTGTCAAATTAATTATGCAGTTTTATCATTTGGGCCTACTGAACTAATTTTGTGTTTTTAATTTAATTTCAGGAGAATTATAAGCAATTAGGCTTGAATCCTGAATTGAGCTTGGACTTGAAGAGAACAGACAATTTTATCAAATCTTATCTTATCCAGATTTTATTTCATCTAGATTTTATTTCATCCAATCTTATCTTATCTTATCCAGATTTTATTTCATCCAATCTTATCTTATCTTATCCAGATTTTATTTTATTTATGGGCTTGGACTTAAAACAGATTTGTAAGCTTTGGGGCCGAGGACCTATATAACAGCACCAAGGTTTTAGTTTTGGAGAGTTTTTTAGAAGAGGAGAATAATTCTAGGATTTTAGAATTCCACTTTTTACCGTTCATGCGCACTATTCACGTAGAATAAAATTTGTTTTCTGAAATTTCGTTTCTACTGATTAATGGAAGGCTAAGTCTCCAGCGTTGTTTCTCTTGAGGATCAAGCACAACTCTCTTTGAGGTTTCGTTATTACTATTGAATTCTAATCAGTTTTTCCTCTTCACCAATTACTCTGTATTTGTTGTTATTAATCCATGCATGCTTAGTGCTTGATTAATTGTCTCTATGCTTAATTTACGTTCATGCTTAATGATCAGTTTCGTTCATGATTAATTGGTGTATGTGTTGCTTAATCACATAATGACAACCTTATGTTAATTTTTGCTTAGTAATTTAATTTAGGATTGGATTAAGTGGTTGAACTGATTAAGGATAAATTCTCGTAACCTAGGATAAGAGACTTGCTTGTGAATCAAGGGGAAACAACATGTTTTAATTCTGTTATTTTCTAATTCAAATTTGCTTGTTGTTTAATTTACAAAAACAAACAACCCCCCCCCCCAACTTGTTACTGTTTTCTTACTATATGTTATGAACGTTTGGTTGACCATTGCTCGTTGGGAGACGACCTAGGATCACTTCCTAGATACTACATTTTAATGTTTATTTGATTCGGGTACGGCCTCGATCAAAGTTAGAATCTGAGTTATAGTCCTCCCAGCTGGAGGTGAAGAAAGCAAAGCAAACATATTTTATCTAAGAGTAGTTGCTCCAACTGTTGCTCAAGTCTTCATCATTTTCCAATCTCTTGTTGGGCCTGTTATATAGTTTGTTGTTATTAATATGCATATAAGTGAAGAGCTTCATTTATCAGAGATCAAAGTATCTATGCTATATATTGAACTCTACCATATGTAATTTGTTGTTGAACTAACATACGGACTAACTAGTTACTAATGTTGTGATAGAAGAAAATAAATAAAGATGCTCAAGTGTGCCTTTATTTTGAAATGTTGAACAAGATTCATTTATGTGGGCATGCATATAGGCATATTCATTCTTACATGTTATGATTTTGAAAAAAAAATATTCTTTTTCTTAGATTACTTTTTTCAAATGTAGGTCTTTAACGTGAAATTTCTTCATGTGTATTCATGTAAATTATAGCAATCAATTTATTCATACTATATAAGGCCTTGCATGATAATTTTTTCTTTGTGAAAATACTATTTTTAAATATCTTAATTTAAAATTAATATATATTTTATATATTGGTTTCAGTTGGTTCATTGTAAAAATAGACAACATATTAAAAAAAATTGCAAAAAACAACATCGGTTTGTCTAAAACCGATGTAGAAAGTGTCTTTACAACATTTGTTTTTGTCAAAAACCGATGTTGTATACGACTTTCAACATTGGTTTTTTCAAAACTGATGTACAAAATGCTTCATAATATACAATTTTGGTCACATTTCTACATTAGTTTAAGCCAAAACCAATGTAGAAAGAGATTTTAACATTAGTTTTAAAAATTGATGTTGGAAATGTCTACTTTTAACAACGGTTGTTTCAATATCGGTTCTTGAACTGATGTTAAGACCCTTTTATGTAGTAGTGTGATTATCATAGTAATTTTGGAAGAGTTGGAAAATAAAATTTTGGCCACATTTCTACATCAGTTTAAACCAAAACCAATGTAAAAAGAGATTGTTAATCTCAATTTTAAAAATCGATGTTGAAAATGCCCACTTTCAACAACGGTCATTTCAATATCGGTTCTAGAACTGATGTAGAACGGATGTTAAAACCCTTTTATGTAGTAGTGTGATTATCATATTGATTTTGGATGAGTTGGAGAATAATAGGGCTCTCTTTCCCTCTATGAGTGCTGGTGATCCCTCTCAACACGATACAATTCAAAGAATCAAGTTAAAGAACGAACTCGAGAATATTACACAAGGTTAGTGTGATTTTCCTTGAAATCAATTCTTTCCTTGAGTGTTTTATGTTTTTAAAAGGAAATTGAATTCTATGCATTCAAGTGATATTTCTTTCCTTTTAACATCAATTTTAAAAATCAATGTTGAAAATGCCCACTTTCAACAATGGTCATTTCAATATCGGTTCTAGAACTGATGTAGAACGGATGTTAAAACCCTTTTATGTAGTAGTGTGATTATCATATTGATTTTGGATGAGTTGGAGAATAAATGGGTTCTCTTTCCCTCTGAGTGCTGGTGATCCCTCTCAACACGATACAATTCATAGAATCAAGTTAAAGAACAAACTCGAGAATATTACACAAGGTTAGTGTGATTTTCCTTGAAATCAATTCTTTCCTTGAGTGTTTTATGTTTTTAAAAGGAAATTGAATTCTATGCATTCAAGTGATATTTCTTTCCTTTACAAACATAGTTGTAATTGAAAGTTTATTTATTATAGCCAACTTTATTGATTATCTAAGTAATTTTGAAATAGTTGGAAAACGAAATTAAGGGTTTACTTTCCTTCTCTGGTTATAGGAGATCCTACTCAATGGGAGAGAACTCAAATAATCAAGATAAAGAAAGAACTTGAGAATATTACTCAAGGTTAGGGTGATTTTCTTTAAAATCAACTTTTCCTTAAGTGTTTTATGTTTTCATATGGGTTCAGAAGGCAATTGAATTCTATGCATTTTTAAGTGATATTTCTTTCCTTTACAAATATAGTTGTAATTTGAAGTTTATTTAATTTTAGCGAGCTATATTGATTATTTAAGTAATTTTTCCAGAGTTGGAAAATATAATGAAGGGTTTCCTTTCCCACTCTAAGTGTAGGCGATCCACCTCAGTGAGAGAGAAGTCAAAGAATCGAGATAAAGAATGAACTCAAGAATATTTCACAAGGTTAGTGTGATTTTCTTCAAAATCAATTCTTTCCTTAAGTGTTTTATGTTTTCATATGATTTCAAAAGGCATTTGAATTCTATGCATTTTTTACAAACAAAATTATAATTTGAAGTGTATTTAATTCTATTTGACTTTATTGATTATCGAAGTAATTTTGGAAGAGTTGGAAAATAAAATTAAGGGTTTGCTTTCCCTATTTAATTGCAGGTGATCCACCTCAGCATGAGAAAAGTCAAAGAATTAAGATAAAGAAAGAATTCAAGAGTATTACACAAGGTTAGTGTGATTTTATTTGAAATAGTTTTTTCCCTTAAAAGTTTTATGTTTTGATATGGTTTAAAAAAGACAATTGAATTATATGAGTTCAAGTGATATTTCTTTCTTTTACAAACACACTTATAATTTGACTTGTATTTTGGATAGTTGACTTTACTAATTGTCTACATTTATATTCATAGATTATTTTCTTGTGTATAATCTCTCTATATGGCTAAATTTTGATGATATATTTAGTTTTTGTTTGATGTTTTTCAGTTTAACATCAATGACTTTGGTATCAAGATCGTCAATTTATTTAACTAGAATGTTGATTGTTAATTGTTTTAGATTTCAAGTGGGTTGTAATTTTTCATTTAGATGCTTTATTTTGATTTGAGAGGAAAATTTCCATATGAAATATAATTTTTTTTGTTTAATTGAAAGGTGTTGTTATGTGAGCATGTCAACACTTTAGCACCCTTTGACAAAAGCTAAGTTTGGACATCTATTTATAAATATAAAGGAACTAATTGATATATTTTAGAAAAAAAAGACTGAATTGATTGTTTCTACAAGTTAGATTGAGAATCAACCATGTAATTAACAAGTTTCAATGATTACAGAACTATGGGAAAATATTTATTAACGAGTGCAACCAAGAAAGATAGGATGAAAGAAAAGATAAATCACTGACAAGATTGATTATGTGATCTGATAAGAAATATAAATATAAGGGATGTCAATTGGATGTTTGCCTTGTTTGGGTATTAAGAAATCAACACTCCAAAATTAAACATTAAAAAACCTGATAAAAACACATTGTTAGATAAAATTTAGCAAAAACCAGTGGAAACTATCACTACTAAAAAAGTTAGTTTTAACATCGTCCTATTAACATTGGTTATCCAAAAAACCGATGTTACGTAATACGCAGTGGCATTTTTGAAAATAAAAAAAGCTTTATTAACATCGGTTATTTGAAAACCGATGTAAACATTGTAAGTTTAACATCGGTTTTGAAATAACCGATGTAGATGTTTTTAAATATCTACATTGCGAATGAACCCCACCCTTAGCCACGAATCAAAATCTTTCTCTCTCAGGCTCAACTCTCTCTCAACCCCTGAAGCACAACTGCACTGGAGGCAAAGGGGCCACCTTATGTGGGTCTCTCGCCGGAGACAGAGCCGCCGCCATCGTCGTGAGCCGTCGATACCTTGCAGGAAAACACCACGCGCGCCACCTACCTTGCCAGAAAAGCGGAAAAAATCATAGAATTTGCCGCGCCACCTTGCTTGCTCTTTCCCGGAATACAAAGGCTCGGTAGGGTACGTTATTTTGCTCTTAGCTCTACCCACTTTAACTAAATAACATGCAATGTGAGGCTGGTAGAGTTTTGGTATGCTTCCATTAACTTCATTGATGTTGTAAGTGGTGTATGCACTCAAGGTGTTTGTTTAAATGACTCATTCATTGATGTTGTAAGTGGTGTATGCACTCAAGGTGTTTGTAAAATTTTCAAGTTCTTGAAGCAAGGGTTCTTGACCAACATGTTGTCAATGTGGAGATGTTTACCAAGAACATTTAGCTTATAAAATTCATTGACATTAATTTTGTTTGTTTTCCTTTGTGCAATTTTAATTGAGTGAAATGATGACATATAGAAATATTAAAATTCAAATTAGGTGCAATGGTAAGTAGTAAGTACTTTTAAAGGAAATACATTGAAATTTGAGAAAAGATATTTTGTTAAGGTGCTTACTAGTGTTTTGATACAGAAATTTAAATTTGAAATTCAATTGTTTTAGTCTCTTTTTTTTGTCAAACTAATTTATTTGGATAAATCAATTTACTTAAAATCGCATTAATTGATATTTTAAATGTAATTATAAATAATCAAACATGAATTCAAACGCGTAATTCATTGGACGTCACTTATAAGATGTTCAAAACACATTTTTTTAGTCGCTTGAGTTTTGAAAAATAATTTTAAGTTGTGCTTTTGATAACAATTTCAAAAAACAGAAAATAAAAATAAAACCTAATTAACAATTCCTTCCCAACATGTTTTTTTCTTTCTAAACCTTTGTATAATTTATACATGAAAGACAAGATCATCCCATTACAGGGGTAGGAGTAGTACGACTTTTATTTATATAATATAACTAACTATAACTACTAAAATCCCGTTTCATAGTTCACCACAATGGTAAAAAAGGGTGGAGAGAAGAAGAATAAAAGAGATTGAACTATAGTACATCAATAAAGTAAAAATCTCAAAGAAATTATGTGTTAAGTTAAGGGCGAGGAAACAAAGCCAAACAATATAAGAATAAAAAAATGGACCAGAGGCCAAGTACCAAGTACAAAGCCACCTCTGTTTTTGAAGGTCATGATTCCCTTGTGTTTGTATAAGTTCCAAACCCAAGCTTTTGGCGTTTGGCCTTTAGAACATGCATGTTATTCTTCCTTGCCTTCTCTTTGGCATATAATTGTAGGCATTGAAAAGTGTTGAAGAAGCTATTATAAGACTTGAAAAGTTGCTTCAACAATTGCATGTATCACAGGTACGAATGCAAAACATTCTTTTGTTGGAAACTATTATGCATGTTAGAGTCCTTTTTTAGCTTGTTTTATGTGATTAATGACTATTGTTGTGCATATAATTAATGTTTATCATAAGTGAACCTTAGATTCTCGTTTGAGATTGAATACAATGATTCTTGCAGAAAGCTTGTACTTAACGTTGAATATCTAAATATCATAATGTATTTAGTGTAATAGACAAAAAAGAAAGCACTGAGTGTGGGTACTACGTCATGCACTAGATGTCAAATATAATCTTAGAAAATTTCAAGAATAATTGGGAAATGGTAATTTTTAATTCACAAAATTTCATTTTGTTATGATTGCTGTTATATTATTAACTTATGTTTTATTATATCATGGAGTATTTCACTAATGCTAGACCATTGGAACCAGAGAGATTGAAAACGCTTCGCATCAATGGACAAAATACTATTTGAAAGTTAAAAATGAAACTTAGGATATTTAGGCAATTTTGTAATTGTAGTCTATATTTACTTACTTTACATTTTTTACAATTCATGTCTCAACATTAAATATGCTTTTAATTCATAGTAATTAGTAAATTTCTCATGGAATTTCTGGTAAAAGTTGTTTCAAAACAGAATGAAAATTATATGTTGTGTGGTTTGATTTTAAAATTTGCAAGTTAATTTTTGGTTTATTGAAAAAATAGACAGCATATTAAAAAAAATAATTCTAAAAAAAACATCGGTTTTTTAAAAAACCGATGTTAATTGGCACTAACAACATCGGTTTTTTAAAAAAGCGATGTTCACTGTCGAAGTCAATATCGGTTTTCTAAAAAACGATGTTGTTAGTGCCAGTTAACATCAGTTTTTTAAAAAACCGATGTTAACCTCCACAGTTAACATCGATTTTTTAAAAAATCGATGCTGATATGTAGATTTATAACTTTCTTTTTTGATAATTCTTATCATATAACGTCAACTATTTAAATAACCGATGTTGTATTTATTCGTTAACATCGGTTTTTCATATCTGATGTTAACGATAATACTTTCAACATTGGTTAATAACCGATGTTGAAAGTCTAAAATAACCGATGTAAAAATCTTATTTTCTAGTAGTGTATGCTTCTTTTGTTTTGTCTTAGTAGTGAAGGATGTCATTACCATGGTAATTATTAGTCCAACTCCCTTAGAGTGGACATTTATTTCTCGTCTTACTTAGACTAACACTTCATTGTTCCCTAAAAATCTCTTCAATGAAGCTACTTAGTAACATCAAAAAGTACTCTCTACTCATTCATTAATCACCACACACATGGATATAGGGATCTAGTGAAGAAGAATTTCCATATTGTTAAAACAAAATATATTTTTATTAATTACTTTTTAACTTTTACTTTTTGAATAATTTTCTTACAAGTATACATTAGTATTCTTCATATATATTGTAAAAATGTGTTAGTTTGCAAAGTTCATGAATCTTTTGATATTAATTGATGATAAACTTTGACAGTAATCATGTTACAAATTGTTGCATTTGTCCTCATTTGAAACCTAGTAAAATGTAGAGTGTGTTAATTTTGAAGGACTTCTCAATTAGCTAACAACTTATGGTTGAAAAGTTTGTTAAAGTAAAACAAATAATAGATGAAAGGGAGAGAAGGAGCTCATTTAAGAGAAAATCGAGAGAGAAAAGTGTTAGCAAGTGTGTTGGTGAGTGAGAAAACTTGTATGAGAGAAGACTAGAGAAAAGATCTAGAGATGAGAAACAGAGATATTGAGAGAAATAATAGCAAGGATGGCTCAAAGCTCAATCACTTCACATACACCTATATATATACACTGCAACAAATATTTTTTTTGTAATTTGTTTTTGTTTATTTATCTCTTAATTAGAATTGTACTATCCAAAAAGAATTTATTTACTTTGTTGAATGTATTAAAGAACACCTAAAAATATAATAGAGTTCCTAAAAAGTTTTAATTAATTAGTTATCTAATTGGTTATATTATAGGTAAAGTTCATCAAATTTGTTTCACTCAAATGAATCTATAAAATAATGTCTTCAGTTTTTCATCCAATAGTTCCATATATAAGATCTATCCTAATTATCAAATATGTCATTGTTTCACATTGGCATATTTTGTTTTAGAACAAATTAAGATATCAATTAACAAACATATATTCTCTTTATTATGAATTGTGCGGGTGTATTTTAATTTATGTATCTACATCTATTTATTTATTTATATATTTATTTATTTATCCAATAATATTTGAGGCTTTTTTTACAAGTGTCAGTTCTTCATTTGATGACACTACTTTTCTTTTAAGACTATAATGAACAATTTGGCCTTCTTTTTTTTTTTTTGCCTATTATACTCTAAAAGTTAATTCTTACATTCAATTAATTGCAACCTACACACGTTTCTGTCGATCTCTTCTTCTTAATCTTTTGTGTTCATTTTTTTTTACAGCAATCAACATTTACTTATTTTCTTATATTATTATAAAGTATATTATAAAAATAAAAAATATTAAAAAACATATTAAGGTATAAATTATATATATATATAATTATATATATATATATATATATATATATATATATATATATATATATATATATATATATATATATATATATATATATATACTCTCTATTTTGTTAAGTCTGAACGGTCACTCTTCTCATCTATCTTGAACTTTGATGAATAAGTATAACTATAAATTATTAATGTTCTAATGAGTTTCTCACAAGTGAACATAATCAATGTGTTAAAGGATTTAACTAAAATCTATATGTATCATTTCACTCAAATAGAAAATGCTCTATTAATTATTTAACTAGTGTCTAACGTGATAAAATCAAAGAGCGTCCACTCATTATGTCTATGATATCCGAAAAAGAACATAATGATTTTGTATAAGGAAATGACAAAATAGAAGATAATAGAAGGTATTCACAAAATATTTCTCTAAGGCCGCTTTCATCAAGGATAATGAGCACATGTTGCTATTTGTACTATTGCTTATTTTCTCGCAAATCAGATCATGACACATAACTTTATTTCCTAATATGAGACATCAGTCTTTTCAAGCAATCAACATTGATCCCATAACAGATTTTTCACTATGCTAAAACCATTGGATGACTGATTTAAAGCTTACATTTATTTATCCTTTTCTAAGCAAAGTTATCATGTATTTGAACTTTATTATTTATTCAGTGTTATCGAATACTTGTACTAATTCAAACAATTTTTTTGAAACCAATGAATGACTTAATATTAAGCAATACTTAAGTTTCTTAGATTTATGGAGAGTCTAAGAAAATGTCAGAAATAATATTAAGAATACTTGTAAAGTTAGGAATGACACGTCAAAATACCTATTTTATAATCAAGTTTTGATTATTGAAACTCCTACTTTTAAGTAAAAGAGAACTAGACAATTCAGGTTAAATGAATCAGTATAAAGTATTTTTGTTTCTCTCTTTAATCATTTATTAAATATTATATTAGTACTCTTTGTCACTTAGGTGTTTATTTGGAAATTTATTTTAAAGACTCTCTCTTATTAAGTCACTGGAAAATCAATTTTTTTATTAAAATTTATTTTACGGGCTCTCTATTTTCTAGTAACTTTTACTTAATTCGTTGTTTTTTGTTATAAAAGTTAAACCAAACATATATTGGTAGATAAATCAAATTATATCACTATAATTTATATCAATTATTATATCATTAATATTTTTTATTTATATTATATTTTTTATGAATTCAATCATTAAATTATAATTATATTAAAGTATAGTTATATATATTGAAGGAATGCAAAAATAATGTTTGATTTAAACTTTAAATTAATAATCAGTGCCTCTTATAAATTCTATATAGTTTGTTCTCTCACTAAAACGATATATACTCTATAACAAACAAAAGTTATGAAGTATGGGTATTTATGTAAAATAAACAAAAGTTACGTTCTAAAATATAAAAAATAGATATTTGTAACTTTTTTAATTTTATTGATCAAAAGTATTTTAGTGATGAATTGAATAATGAATAAATTATTTTTGAAACCATTCATATTTAAGGGAAATTTTTAAATAATACAAAAAGTAATTTTCTTATCAATGAAATAGTATCTACATGCCAATTTTTGTTAGGTTAGGATTTTATTATAACCTTCATTTTTAAATATAAATTAAGATGTATTTTGAGATTTAGATATCATATTTTTTTTAAAATAATAAATTTTAAAATAAAAATTCAGATATTAAACATTTTAGTTTGAAATTTTAAAAAATAATCTATTTGATAAAAATATTTTAATGATAATTTTTATAATATTTTATTTTTTAAAAATACATTTGATTTTCAAAATTAAAAAATCATTTAATTATTAGAGAACTGTATAAATAATAATTTATATCACAATTTTTTCATCTTTATATTCACTTTCTGTATTCTTTTTGCATGAACCTTTAAATAAATTTGGTAAACATTATTTTATATTAACAATGTTACTTTTATGCAATATAAAAAATAAATTTTTACAAAAAATAATTTAATTTATAAAAAAATAGAAGTGCTTTATTTTCTATACTTTCTTACATGCATATATATATATATATATATATATATATATATATATATATATATTCTTTTTCTATTTGAGTTTTGTACTTAAACTACTAAATATTATTTACATTGAAATAGTATTGGAAAGTATATAAATTATGATTGAAAACATAGAAAAATAAATTAATGTATAAAGAAGCATTTCAATCATTTTAAAAATAATGATGCATAAGTCATTGAAATTATAATCACAATTAATTAATTTTTTTACTTAATGAAATGATAATATATATGCTTTACATGCTAATTAACTTCCCTTAATAGAAAGTGGAAAAATCATTATAAAAAACATTTAAATAAAATAATATTTAAATTTCATCATGAAATAAAAATAGCAACATGCGCATTAACATGAACATCATACTAATTTATTTATGTTACAATTGCAATGACCATGGAGAAATGATGCACAAATCCTTCTATTGGTTTGTCGGCCTCACTTATAGTTTATTAGTGCTTTTCGTTGCAAGGATTTGGGTATACATTGCTCTATGATATTTTCTTTTTTGTTTGGTATTTTATTCCCATAACAGAGGAATATAACTTTTTGCTTTATTTTTTTTGTTTAATTTAAGCATTTATACCATTAATGAGCAGTTTTAGTTAATAAAAAAATATTTAAATTATCTCCTAGAAGAAGAGTGTTAATTTGAAGAGACAAACCCTATATCATAATGAACAGACAATCTCTAGTTTTTTCTTTCCAACCTCTACTTTGATAGGGTTAAATAGGTTTTAGTTTTCAATTTGTATGTGCAAATGCAAGGGAGATGAGTTCCTTCTGATTTATCACCTTAAAGTAATTATAAAATAACTAAAAAATCTATCATTAAGTATGGGAAAATAGGGTCATTAGAGTGTGTATGGATCAATTAGTGTGAGGATGTTTCAATTTAATACTTGAAGAAGTGTTTTGTCTCTTATAATTGTCCTACCCAACTAGAATTATTTCCCACAAAAGATACATATGACCTATACTAAAAAATTATTAAATACTTTCTACAAATTTCGGTTGAATCTCATAATTCAACTCACCTAATGTTTTTTTACCAAAATACATTTTGAATTATTTTAATACTTATTATGATTAACATCTCATTATATGTAACTAGGATGGTCATGTTAGCTTCAAATAGTGTGCAATGCACTCAGACAATTATTTTTTAAACATTTATTATTTTTTATAACACTTGTCTATAAAGTTATGAAAACGTTCAATTAAATGTGATTTGTATTTTATGCAAATTTATCACTTCCAAAATTCATTTAATAAGTGACTTTTAATATAATTTCATTTAAAATGATCTCATCACTTTTCTTTAATTATATTTTCAACTATAAAGATATTAAGGATTTGTTTATATTATTTCCTTTTTTGGGGATTCAAATTTTTAATTTATTTAACGTGTTCACTTTTTATTTTAATAATGATTAATTGTTACATTTTCACAACATAGTTTATTAGGCACATTAGCCAACATAGAATTTTTTTCTCACTATGAAAATTTTGTTTGAGAAGAAAACAATGGCAAAAATATCAAATGGGGTTCTTTTTACAAATTATTTACCTAAATGAGTTTGTTTTGAAATTATTTACTCCGTGGGTCTATTTTTTTTATTACAAAACGCCTCCCCGAAGGACGCGTTCCCCGTAAAGCTGACACGTGGCAGACTTTGGACGCGCCCTGCGTACAGGTGCGACGGGTCGTGTTGGGGACCCAGGCGCGACGCACGTGGCAGACTTTGGACGCGCCCTACGTACAGGCGCGACGGGACGCGCCCTGCGTACAAGCGCGACGGGTCGTGTTGGGGACCCAGGCGTGACGCACGTGGCAGACTTTGGACGCGCCCTGCGTACAGGCGCGACGGGACGCGCCCTGCGTACAGGCGCGACGGGTCGTGTTGGGGAACTAGGCGCGACGGGTCGCGCTGGGACCCAAGCGCGACCCAGTTGGATCACACTTCATTTAATATTTTTTATATTTTATATATTGTTTTTATTTAATATATTTTTATATTATTTTATTTATTTTTTATATTTTATTTAATAGTTTCTATATTAAATAAATTCTTAACATTATGTACGATTTTAAAGTCATAAATTTTTTTTTATATTGTTTTTATTTACTATATTTTTTATATTTTATATAATATTTATATATTAAATAAATCATTAATATTAGAAAAAAATAAAGAAAATATTAAATAAAATATAAAATATAAAAAAGTAAAAAATATTAAATAAAATAATATACAAAAATATAAAAAATGTTTAATAAAATAATAAAAAAATATTATTTTAAATAAAATTATTTATGACATTTAACTCCAAAGTTGAATTTTAAAAAAATATAATTTTTTTACGATTTTAGTAAAAAAAATAAAAATCATAAAATGATTTATTACTTTAAATGCAGATGAAAATATCTTACTCATATTCTTTCTGGCTATTTATTTATAATTTACCCCATTTGTTAATTTAGAAGAAAAAAAATATCCTAAAAGATCGTTTGGCCGTCCTTGTCGAGAGTAGAAAAAATTATAATAGCTTGAATGTTCCAGCTGCCAAATTGGTGACGTGTCTCAACCCAAATTTCCCTCAACTATAATCCCACTCCTACTAGCTTGAATGTTTTTATAATATTTTTTTATATTATTTTATTTAATATTTTTACTTTTTTATACTTTATATTTTATTTAATATTTTCTTTATTTTTTTTCTAATATTAAGGATTTATTTAATATATAAATATTAAATAAAATATAAAAAATATAGTAAATAAAAACAATATAAAAAATTATTTATGACTTTAAAATCATACTAATGTTAAGAATTTATTTAATATAGAAACTATTAAATAAAATATAAAAAATAAATAAAATAATATAAAATATATTAAATAAAAATAATATATAAAATACAAAAAAATATTAAATAAAGTGTGACCCAACTGGGTCGCGCCTGGGTCCCCAACACGACCCGTCGCGCCTGTACGCAGGATGCGTCCCAAGTTTGCCACGTGTCACCTTTACGGGGAACGCGCCCTTCGGGGAGACGCTTTGTAATAAAAAAACAGACCCACAAGGTAAATAATTTCAAAACAAACCCATTTAAGTAAATAATTTGTAAAAAGAACCCCATTTGGTATTTTTGCCGAAAACAATCCAATCCTTACATCTCTAAAACAAATGGTAGAAGAGGAATTTGGATTGTCTACAGTCAATTTCACACATTTCACTGTCCACTTGTCCCGGTTCTCGTCTAGCTTTTCCTCAAACAAGGCCATGATGTCCTCATCCGGGAATTCAGGATGCATGGGTTGATAGTCGTTGAGAGGCTGCTGAGCCAAATAATCTGCCAAGACGCTTCCTTTTATCGCCTTTTGGGTGACGTAGACTATATCGAACTCGGATAGCAAAACCTGCCACCGGGCGATCCGCCCTGTGAGAGTAGGCTTCTCAAAGATGTACTTAACCGGGTCCATCTTGGATATCAATCAGGTGGTATGGCTCAACATGTATTGTCTTATACGGTGGGACGCCCAGACTAAAGCACAATACGCTCTTTCGAGCAGGGAGTAGTTCATTTCACAGGCCGTGAATTTCTTACTCAAGTAGTAGACAACATGCTCTCTCTTCCCGGACTCGTCATGTTGCCCCAACATACATCCCATCGACTCCTCCAAAATTGTTATATACAAGATGAGAGGCCTTCCGGGTACCGGCGACATAAGCACGGGAGGGTTCATGAGACACTTTTTGATCCTTCCAAACGCCTCTTGACAATCCTCGTTCCAGTGGACATATTGGTTTTTGCGTAAGAATTTGAACAACGGCTCACAAATAGCGGTGAGCTGTGATATGAATCTGGCAATGTAGTTTAAACGCCCTAGGAAACCTCGGACCTGCCTCTCAGTACGCAGTTCTGGCCTCTCAAGGATGGCTTTCACCTTTTCGGGGTCCACCTCTATCCCTTTCTGGCTTACGACGAAACCTAGCAATTTCCCTGACATGACCCCGAAGGTGCACTTAGCGGGGTTTAACCTCAATTGATATTTCCTAAGCCTTTTGAACAACTTCTGCAAGTTGACAAGGTGTTCCTCCTCGGTCTTAGACTTGGCAATTATGTCATCCACATAGACCTCGATTTCTCGGTGCATCATATCGTGGAACAAAGCTACCATAGCCTGTTGATAAGTTGCCCCGGCGTTCTTGAGTCCAAAGGACATCACCTTATAACAGAACGTCCCCCACAGGGTGACGAAGGTAGTCTTTCCCATATCCTTCGGCGCCATTTTTATCTGATTGTAATCGGAGAACCCATCCATGAAGGAAAACAAAGCGAAATTGGCCGTATTATCCACGAGGATATCGATGTGTGGCAGAGGAAAATTATCCTTGGGGCTGGCCTGATTCAGGTCCCGATAATCTACGCACATTTGTACCTTCCCATCCTTCTTAGGGACCGGTACAATGTTGGCAACCCATTATGGGTACTGAGCGACAGCCAAAAAACTAGCGTCAAATTGTTTCTTTACCTCTTCTTTTATTTTCAAGGATGTCTCGGGCTTCATCCTCCTCAGCTTTTGTTTTATCGGGGAACACTCAGGTTTTAGAGGTAATCTGTGTTGTACGATGTCAGAACTCAAACCGGGCATATCTTGGTATGACCATGCAAAGATGTCTTGGTAGTTTTTTAGCAGGGCCATCAATTCTTCACGGATGGGTGCGGTCATACCCGTGCCTATCTTCACTTCCTTTTTCCCGTTGTCAGTTCCTAAGTCTACTAGTTCCATCTCTTCTTGGTGAGGCCCCATCTCTTGGTCCTCATGGGCAACTATCTTCTCCAACTTCGGGGGAAGTCCCACATCCTCATCCTCTTCACTCTCCGTCTGATCCGTTTCTCGCTTGAAATCGATGGTCGGGTCCCAGGTATTAGTACCTTCGAGGGACTCGTCGTTGGATCTGGTGTTTTAAGCGTAAAGAAATAAACATGCAAATGAAAGAGAATGGGTAGAGACGCAGGAACAGATGAAGAAAGATCTTTATATTATAAATTCAGGAACAAAAGACATAAAGCCTTAACAAAAGGAAACTCTAAAGCCTAGGCCCAACCGTAGAGTTTAAAAGCCACAAAGGGTTACATTATGCTTGTCGCGTAAATGTCTGGGCACTCCTCCACTCGCCAATTTCCTAGTCGGAAACCAAGAGGGCATGGTCGTACCAAATCTGACCCACTCGGAGAGTCATCCTCACATATCGCAACGACTTGGCCTTCGTGTCCTAGACCCGCACTTATAAAGCTCCTACTGATGTGGCAAGGCGAGCCCCCTTCGACTTTTCGTCCCAACTGCGAGCCTTGGCTTCCGCTCTTCCTTCCTGCGACACTTTTCCTTATGTCCGCTTGCGTGGGTTTATAGCCTAATCTAAACTTCCCACGATTTCCTCTAGTGCTTATCAGGCTGGTTCTGCTGCCGTTGTTCTTGCCTAAACCCATTCCGGGCTCGTAGCCATTCACCAACATTACCCGGGCCACCATCATTGCCATATCGGACAGGCAAGGTTTTCCAGAGAAGGAATCTACAGAGGCAATACTCACTACCTCAAAAGATTGGAATGCTGTTTCCAATGACTCCTCCACAGCTTCCACATATGGCATAGAGGACGGGCAACTTACCAAGATGTCTTCCTCCCCCGACACAATGACCAAATGCCCCTCTACTATGAACTTCAGTTTTTGGTGGAGTGTAGAGGGAACGACTCCCACCGAGTGGATCCATGGGCGTCCCAAAAGACAGCTGTAAGCCGGGTTAATATCCATTACTTGGAAGGTAACCTGACAGGTATGAGGACCAATTTGTACAGGGAGGTCGATTTCTCCCCTTACCTCTCGGCGGCTGCCGTCGAAGGCACATACCACCATGGAACTTGGCCTTAGATGGGAAGCATTGAACGGCAATTTCTCCAACGTGCTTTTGGGCATTACGTTTAAACTGGAACCATTATCGATGAGTACCTTGGCCACGACGTGGTCCATGCATTTGACTGACACATGCAAAGCCCTGTTATGCCCTCTCCCCTCGGCAGGGATTTCTTCTTCAGCATAGGCGAGATAGTTGTTGGCAGTGATGTTATTGATGAGTCCTCCAAAGCCTTCTACGGAAATATCTTGGGTTACATGAGCTTTGTTCAAGACCTTTACTAGCAAAGCCCGATAAGGCTCAGAGCTCATGAGCAGTTCCAAAAGAGAGACTCTGGCCGGGGTTTTGTTGAGCTGCTCAATGACCTTGAACTCGCTTTGCTAAATAATGCGGAGGAACTCGCCTACCTCCTCTAGCGATACTTCTTTCTTGACACAGCCATCCTTTCTCTCCGGAAGACCTTTCATTGGAATATCCTTATTTGGAGCGGGGATCACTTTGTTATTTTGTTCTTCCGCTATCTTCGCTTTCCCTTTAGCGTTTGCAGGCTGTGTTGGCAGGTCAGGGGGTGCGAACACGCGACCGCTGCGGGTCACGCCGCTCAGCCCCGTGATATTGGTTACCTTGGCCAACAACAAGCTGATGTCGGTGGCCTCTTCCTTCCTTTCGCTTAGAGGCGCATACCTCCACGGAATTGCGTGGCTGTTTTGGTATGGAAACGGAACAGGTTTAACTACCGAGGGGTATCAAGGCGTTTAGGGAGCTGCGTCTCTGGTGAAAAATACCACCAAAGGTTTAGGCCTTCCAAAACTTCCCTCATCTGTGGACTGCATACATATATGCTGTTCTTCACTCCCCTCATCGCCGACTTCCAGCCGGCCTCGATCTATCATCTGTTGCAACAGGTCCTCCATTGCTAACATGTTTCCATGTTATGTAGCTCGTCGGGATGCATCAAACAGGAATCTTCCTCGTGCCCACCGTGGGGAATTACGCCTCCCTTTTGTAGGGCCTCGTAGATAAACCTCCTGGGGGTCGTCATGTCCTTTAAAGGCTTGGACCTGTGCGGCCTACCCAACTCGATGGCATTAACTGCTCCCCCTCCATGATTGGCGAGCGGGTTTGTTTTCACGTTGGGCCGGTCCTCTTGAGACGTCAGCCATCTGGCGTCTATCAAATGTTGGACCTTGTATTTAAGGGCCAGGCATTTTCCCATGGTATGCGCAGGTTGCGTTAGGGTTGTACCACTTTGGGAAGGGAGGCTGGTAGATCTTCCCGGGAGATATCACAGCCATCTAATTAGCGATGAAGGATGGCAAGAGGTCTTCGTACATCATTGGGATCGGGGTGAATTCTGGGGTTGGCCTCGGGGGAAAATTCCTTATCACGTTGGAACCAGCGCCAAAGTGGGCATTGCCGGCCGGGTGAGTCGGGGTTGGAGCTGGAGCTTGGGGGGCCTCCCTCTGGATGGGCGCGAGCGCTCTAGGTTGTACGGGTGTTGAATTGGAAGAGTCCCCGGCGCGAGCCGAGAAGCTCGGGTGATGTTGCGCGTACTGATGGGTTCCGAGAGAGGTTTGCGGTGGCTTGATCCATGCGGGCGCTGAAGTGACAGCATGGGTATCTCCTTCCTTCCTTTTTGCCCCGGTTGCTCCGATCCTCCTAGCGTTGGTACTTGTAGAGGAGACGTAATTGAACTTCCCTCTCTTCAAACCTACTTCAATTTTTTCCTCGGCGAATACCAAGTCTGCAAAGCTAGAGGGCATGTAGCTTACTAACTTCTCATAGTAGAACACCGACAAGGTGTCTACCAGCATGGTAACCATTTCCCTTTCGACCATGGGAGGGGCCACTTGTGCTGCCAGGTCCCTCCAACACTGAGCGTACTCTTTAAAGGTCTCACTTTCCTTTTTAACCATGTTCTGCAGTTGAGTGCGATCAGGAGCCATATCGGAATTATACTGATATTGCCTAAGGAAGGCAGTAATCAGATCCTTTCAAGTGTGGATGCGGGAAGCTTCCAGATTAGTGTACCAAATGACCGCGGCCCCAGCCAAGCTATCTTGGAAAAAGTGCATTAACAACTTTTCATCCCTAGAATACGCCCCCATCTTGCGACAATACATCTTGAGATGGTTTTTAGGACAAGTCGTCCCTTTGTATTTTTCGAAATCAGGTACCTTGAATTTTGGGGGGATGACGACATTCGGTACCAAGCAAAGATCTGCCATGTCCGCGAACGGATAGTCGCCAAAGCCTTCAACAGCTTTCAATCTCTCTTCAATGAGATCGAGTTTCCTTCTTTCTTCCGCTGCCGGAGGTGGTCCTTCTGTGGACAAGAATATTGGTTGTGCTGGGAGGTTGGGCTGAGGCAGTATGACGGGTGTCGGCCCCTCTGCGGGGACCGAGGGGTAGAAATCAACGTCTCCTTGGGCATGATCCTCGTGAACCTCGTCCGACTGTCGAGGAGGCTCCCCTTCAAGGATGGGGGAAGGGACATGACCCGCGTCATCACGCATGGCTGGTGGCGTGTAATTAGGTGGCAACCCATAAGGGTAAGCCACTCGGTTGTATCCCAAATGGGGGTTGCTGATGTGCCCCAGTGTGCTTCTTTCTCGTCCTACCACGTTTGGGAGAGGATGGTGCGCAGTAGCTGGGAGAGTTGGGTCTGCTTCGGCAGCCGAACTAACATCGGCAGCGGTGACCACATTATTCTCCATGAGTTGTCTCATTCCTAACATGGCATCCATCATGGAAGCCATTTGCTCTTTTAAAGCCGACATGTCGGCTTTCATCTATTCCTGTATCTCCTCTTGGTAACCCATCGTCCTAGATTTGGATCTGGTGCGATAGGGATGCCTTGGGGCGCGTTTAGTTATGGCGTTTTTCCTAAAAAAACCAAACGTGAGGAGTAGGTAAAGAAAAATGAATGCATGCTAGAGATAAAATGCGGGAGTGATTGGTCTCTCTCTTCCCTTCGAAGCTTGAGCTCACTGTTGTTGCCCCATAAAGCTCCACGAAATTTGTCTCAGCCATACTCTTCCTTGCGAGCCCTCTTGGTTTCCCGTTCAAGGGCTCTTGCGGTAGCTGCATTTTCTTCTCGTAACCCGGCACACTCTTTTTGGACATCTGTAGCGACTAACTTGAATTTTTCTTTGGCAAGTCTTGCTTTTCCTAGTTCTGTTTTTAGAGCTCGGACTTCTTCATCCTCTTCCGGAGCTTCGAAGTTCTCCTCGTTGATAATTTTCAACTTGGAGAGACAATCTAACCCTCGTGTACAAACTTTCAGCCATTCATGATAACCACCGATGATGCCATTACGGATGCCCCTAAGTTCTTTATCTCTCCTTAACGGGCTTTCCCATGCCTTGTGGACTTTTTGTATAATCTTGGAACTTTGTGCGCTGAAATCTCTCACAAGGAAAAGAGAGAGGCTCTCTTCCGCCGGTGCTCCCCTCATTGGGTACCCTAACTGTCTTATAGCAAGTGTGGGATTGTAGTAAATACAACCCCTCGTCCCTATCAACGGGATGTTTGGGTAGTCCCCACACGAGAAGAGAACTCCTTCCTTTCCTTCCTTCCATCAAGGAAACCAGTTGATTGTTCTGCCTCCTATCCCATCCAAGTATTGGTCCTAATCTACTATTCTTTTTTTGATACACGAGCGATGGCTTCGGAGCGGACATGGGTGCCTTATGTCTTTTCGCAGATGATCTACGCGCTAATCTTTTCGCACCTTTGGTCAAATGTATCAAATAAGTCTGCCAAGATAGCTACCACCGGGCTCTCTTTGCTATGGTGATATGCAAGGAAAGCATCAATCGCGGCTAGGTCCACCAAACTATCCATGTTTGGAAAGAGGACAACCCCAAAGGTTAGCAATGCTAATACGTCCACAAACGGGTTCTACTCCTCTTGATTCGCCATATCCCTTGCCTTGCCTTCCAAGTACTTCTGTGGTAGGCCCTGTCGCAACCTACCCTTCGGCGGGAGGGCGACGCGAGATTCGCGGGATGCGTGTTCCATGAAAGGAATACGCGCGGAGTCGCCACCAACGTTTATTTGAGGAAAACGTCGGAAAAACCGGAAAAGACGCGATCTACGAACTTTTAAGTAAAAGGTTCGGGAGTTGTATTTGCGCACGGGGAAGGTATTAGCACCCCACACGTCCGTCCCAAGGGACGGCAACCTTTAATCGAATGTGCAAACGTGACTTTGATTTTTATGTTCCCTTTTTATGTCTTTATATCTTTTATACCCTTTTTATATTTTTCTCTTTTTGTGGTCGACAAGGGTGTTTCCCTTTGCTCCTACGTATTCCTCAATTGCGATGAGGAAATCAGACCTACGTAGTTCTTTCTTATCAAGTGATTCTTTTTTACTTAAGAGGTGATCATTTTAAGGCGTTGGACCTTAAAAATGATCCATTTTACTTAGTAAGAAATTGAAATGACAAACTTCAAAAAACTATTTTTATGGACGAGCTTGACTAGGCGAGTTGATTTTAGCCTTAGTTTCACTTTAGTTATTAGTCAATTCGGTTAAGAATGAGAAATCCCAAAGAGAAAACGTCCGATTGATTTTCCGCTTTATTTTACTAAAAGATTTTTTTTATTATTATATTATGTTTTACCTCTTTTTTTGATTTCCAACGTGGTTACGGCACGACCGAACGGTCGGAATTTATTTTAGCCGAAGTTAACGGATAATGCAATTCAAACGATCGGTGGAAATTTATTTTATTTTTAAGTTAAGCGAGAAATGACTTAAGTAAAATGGCTTAAGCACGTCAAAAGGGGTATGAAAAGTAAATGAAACGAGAATAAAAATACACGAAACACAATGTGGACCACCATGGGTACATAGAATGAATCGAAAAGCTTTGTTCGAGGTACTTACCCATTGAAGATCGAAGAACGATGAAGAACGAATGAAGAACGTCGAAGAACGGTTGAAACCTTTGCGAAATTCTTCACGGAAAACGTTACGGAAACATTTCGGAAGCGCCTCGGCTTAGATTTTCTTCACGGAAACAATTTTTCCAAGCAAATTCGAAAGAGAGAGAAGTGCCTAAGGGGCTGAACCCTTTTCTTCTTCACTTCCTCCCCTATTTATAGCAAAATAGGGGAGATGGTTGCCGCCCAGCTCGCCCAGGCGAGCTCAGCTCGCCCAGGCGAGCCAGGTTGCTTCCTCCAGAAGCAACAACCTTCTGGAGGAATCTTCTGGAGGGCCCAAGTGGGCCTGGTATCTATTTGCACCCCCATTTTTACTAAGTACACCCCCCTCTGCTTTTTTTTTTGGTGATTCTTTTTTCGTAAAGTTACGGAAACTTACGAATTTCGTAACGATACTTGTTTTCTTTCCGTAATGTTACGGAACCTTGCGGATTACATAATCATCCCCTTTTTGACTTACGGAATGTTACGGAACCTCACTAACTGTGCAACGATGCTTCCATTTGATTTCCGGTGTGTCACGGAACCTTACAGATTGTGCATCAATATTTTTTTTGTTTTTCGGCATGTCCCGGAATTTCACGAATTGCCTAATGATGGGTGCCAAGCACCTCACAAGGACCAAAGAAAAGTCGCATGTCATCAAGCAAAGGTCCCCGGACGAAATTAGGGTATGACAGTTGCCCCTTTTTACTTGTCTTTTATTGGAAATAAAAGGAAAGTAAAGATAAGACACTAATTTCGTTCCTCTCGGTTGACGAGAGTCGCGGGTGACCATAAAATTTCCGCATGCAAATGACTTGTTGTTCCCGAGGGAACAAAAGGTGCAGAAGACGATGTCAGTCTCTGCATGCTATCAAGCGTTCTGTCTTACAGATAGCAAAAGAATGTTTATACGGATAACCACTCGGGTATTTCCGCCCGTCAGCGTGACTCAAAAGTCAGTATGACAGATCTTGTGAGTGCGGAAGATGATGTAAATCTCCGCGTGTCAACGGGCTTGTCGGCTGCGATTGACGAAGGGTGCAAAATGACCAAATTTTGTCTCTGCGCGCCATCGGACACGATTGTGTCTGAATGGCAAAGGGGTGCGGAATGACCAAATTTTGTCTCCGCATGTCATCGGGCCCGCCGCCTCTGGATGACAAAGGGTGCAGAATGACCAAATTTTGCCTCTGCGCGCCATCGGACACGGCTGTGTCTGAATGGCAAAGAGGTGCGGAATGACCAAATTTTGTCTCTGCATGTCATCGGGCCCGCCGCCTCTGGATGACAAAGGGTGCAGAATGACCAATTTTTGTCTCTGCGCGCCATCGGACACGACTGTGTCTGAATGGCAAAGGGGTGCGGAATGACCAAATTTTGTCTCCGCATGTCATCGGGCCCGCCGCCTCTGGATGACAAAGGGTGCAGAATGACCAATTTTTGTCTCTGCGCGCCATTGGACACGGCTGTGTCTGAATGGCAAAGGGGTGCGGAATGACCAAATTTTGTCTCCGCATGTCATCGGGCCCGCCGCCTCTGGATGACAAAGGGTGCAGAATGACCAATTTTTGTCTCTGCGCGCCATCGGACACGACTGTGTCTGAATGGCAAAGGGGTGCGGAATGACCAAATTTTGTCTCCGCATGTCATCGGGCCCGCCGCCTCTGGATGACAAAGGGTGCAAAATGACCAATTTTTGTCTCTACGCCATCGGACACGACTGTGTCTGAATGGCAAAGGGGTGCGGAATGACCAAATTTTGTCTCCGGATGTCATCGGGCCCGCCGCCTCTGGATGACAAAGGGTGCAGAATGACCAATTTTTGTCTCTGCGCGCCATCGGACACGGCTGTGTCTGAATGGCAAAGGGGTGCGGAATGACCAAATTTTGCCTCCGCATGTCACATGACCTCAGGGTCAGTATGACAGATCTTGTGGGGTGGCCGACAAAAGCAAGGCTCTTGCTCCTACGTATCCTCCAATGAGGAACTCAGACCTACGTAGTTCTAGATAACTTGTGAGACTTGAAAAAGTCTCCACCGGAAGATGCTGACATCTCCGGAAAGGGCGCAAATGACCACATTGGCCTCTGCTCATCAATCATACTTGGGGTCACTGAATGACGAGGTGCGGATAACCGTAAGGCGTCTCTGCGGGCTACTAGCTCTTGGGTCATGGTAGCAAAAAGCGGTGCGGTCGACAAAAGCGAGGCTCTTGCTCCTACGTATCCTCCAATGAGGAACTCAGACCTACGTAGTTCTGGATAACTTGTGAGACTTGAAAAAGTCTCGGTGTTTTCTTCACTAAAAATGCAAACATGCTTTAGTAAAGAGACAAATATTCCAACTGATTAGAGCAGCATATGCTTTTTTTGAGTGAAAAAAAACAATGCGTTTACCGGGGAAGGAGAGTATGTTGATGAAATCCCCCATAACCATAAATGAGATTTTGGATGTTAGCATTTCGTTTCTAAATGACCATTTAGAGGAAACACTGGGTTCGACAAAAATAGAAGAAATCCACTCAAAGTGTATCAATCTCGCACATGTAAGTGTTTTATCCTAATTCCGAACCATAGATATGTCATGACTTAACTTTGCAATTTATTTCCTATCAAATCAAAAATTACATGTGTGATCATGGATCAATAGGACTTCCCTTGGGAATGGGTTCTTTTAGTGGGTTTTTCGGCTTTTGTGTGTTTTTGGCTTTTGATTTTTTGTTGGCTTTTTCTTTTTCTGTTTTTGTTTGATGCGAGGTGAACAAGTCACCGACGCACAGGATTTTGGTTGGTAATCAAAGGGAGAAGACCACTTTTAGGTTATGGTTTCCTTTTCTTTCTTTTGTTCATTTGGTGACAATTCCGTATTTGTTCAGATATTGTCTGGTCCAGAGACCTCTCTGCACATTTCTTTTGTTTTCTTTCGATCCTTGATCAGGAGCTTTCTTCCCTTCTTCTCCTTCTCTTTTTTCTTTCTCCCATTCTTTGATTGGGAATTTCCTTTCTTTTCTTTTTGCTTTCTCCCACTCTTTGATTGGGAATTTCCTTTCCTCTCTTTTTTCCTTTGATTGGAAATTTTCCTTCTCTCCTTTTTTTTTTTGCTTCCTCTTTGATTGGAAATTTTCCTTCTCCCTTTTTTTTGCTTCCGAGGGTAAGGATTGACATTCTCACCCTGGGTCAAGGTTTATGGTGAGTCAGGATTTTGGCTCAAAGCTTGTAGAATGGCTAGACAGGATACATGTCAGGTTTGGTTTGGTTCAAGGATAAAAGGGATGCCCCACATTATTTCCATGACACAAATGCAAAAATGATGATTTGGAAACTTTATGCAAAACTGGTCATGCATGCACCTATGTGGACACTCAAGTGTCAAATTTTTATGGTCATGTGATGCTAAGGCTCAGGATTCATTTCCTCTATTTTTAGTCAACCCAATGTTTCCAGAATATGTTCTTTTATCAATTTGTGCATTCATTCGAGTCCATTTCGGGCGTCCGGGAAAATTTTCACAGCATTCACCCTTCAGGTGTATACACATTTTTCAAAAACTAGTTATGATCAGTGAATTTTTTCAAAGAAAAGTTGGAAGTCATCTCTTTTCAAAAGCATGTTGGTTTTTCAGCTAGACAACTTATTTTTCTTTTTTTTCTCCTTTTTTTTTCATTTGTTCATTTCTTTTTCCTTATTTGCTCTCTTTTTCTTTACTTGCTCTCTTCTTTTCTCATTTTCTCTCTTTTCCCTTTCATTTTTTCTTTTCTATTTTTATTTTTATCATGATTTTTGTTTGTTTTACATATATATTTTTGGACGATGTTCCTAAACGAAGAACCCTACACGGTTCCAGAATTTCAAACATCATCGATAGTAATGATATATAAACACTAACGCAACAATCCAAACAAAAATGTATGCGCTGTACAAATGACAATCGAAACAACAAAAACAAACATTAGTCTCTCAAGTCAAAACAATAACATAACATAAAAAATGATAAAAGAAATATGAAAGAAAACATGAATCTGGGGATCTCCCAGTCATGTAGCTCCACTCCCTCCCAAGAAGTCAAGCAAATCGGCCATCTCCTCGTCCTCGTGGGCCTCTTCTCCATCGCCGGGAGCTTCTGGGGGCGCCTCTCCTGCTAGGGCCTCGGGCCAATCTCCGGGCCATGCAACCTCTGCCCTGAACTGGTCTGGAGTAGGGCATGAAAAAGAAGCGAAGCCCTGGCCCTGCATGCTGAGGCTCATCTGGTACAGACAATCATGGGTCTGTACATGTGCTCGGTGGTTGGCCGCCTGCTGGCGAACCAAATGCCGTAAATACTGCTCCATGTCAAATGCCCCAGCCTGGCCAGCCTGATGAGGTGGTGGTGGCGCGCCTGCGGCCTGTGGAGCATCACCCTGAGCCTGTCTCTGGGTACAGTACTTCTCAATAAAAGCCCGGGTGATGGGCGGCCGAATTACCTTGGTAGGTGCAACGGGGACTCCGAATGACTGGTAGAGTCCTGTGATCAGCGAGGGAAATCCCAGGGCCCTGTTGGACTTATCTGGGTCCAAAGGGTGCCTGGTAGGCGCCATACCTGCAAAAATATAGATGGCATCAGCGATCAACTGAGCCACATGGACGCTCATCCGCGTCAGGATGGCGTACACCAGCTGACACTTCGGCAGGGGGAGGTCGGAATTATGGTCGCTGGGCAGGATGTTGCTGAGGAGCAACGTCATCCATATCTGGGTCAGGGTGGTCATGTTGGTGCGCATGATTCGCACTCGCCTCCCTGCAGCAGTCCGGGCAAAATCTTGCCCCGGTATACATAGCAGCTGGGCGATGGCCTCCTCATCGAACCCATCAGACCGGTTCCTCCTCTGGCCATACTCGCACTCCTGGCCCTCTTCTAACACTAACGGATATCCCAGGAGCTGGCCAATAGCATCTGCATCGAACGGGATCCACTGACCCCTTACCCAGGACCTCATGTCACGCACGCCCTCCTCTGTTGGCCAAGCATTGGCATAAAACTCAAGGACTATTTCTGGATCGAACTTGGCCATGGGAGTAACCAGTGATGTCCACCGCCAGCGCCCTATCTCCTCCTGGAAATCCGTATACCCGTCATCTCTGAGCTGGACACGTCGTTCCCGGAGAAACGACCATCCCTTGATGGCCTCGAAGCGCTGCTGGTGTACAGCGCTCCTAAAGCGGTGACTGTCATACTCAGGAGCGGAACTAGTCCCTTCGGCCGCCTTATCCTTCCTGGACCTTTTTGAGGCAAGCTTCCTCGGGGCCATTTCCTGCGAAGGCAAACATTTGGAAAGTTAGTTTTACCAAGAAATGCTACTCTTAAAACAAAAATGGCATACAACATACAAACATCAACGTAAATTTAGAGTAAACTTATGCACATACTTCTTTACGAATGTTCACTTGCACAAGACATTCTTATAACTAAGAAAAATGCACACATGTACAATCAAGGCACATCCGTTACCTAGATCATTTATATGTACTTCCAAGGTGTATTTGCTACCTACATCACATGCACTTCCTTGGCTAAATTTACATACATGCATACTCAAAGCATTTGGGGTACCAAAAATTGCACATGTGCACATTCTGGTATTTCTAATATTTATGCATATACAAACTTTGTGATGAATCTTGGCTATCTACACAATAAGGTGATACATTTCATGCTTTATTCAAGTGTTTTTGCTACCTAAAGCCGCATGCGAATTCAAGTATATTTCCTTTTGCTGACTAAAATTGTATTCAAATTAAAGGGTATTTTTTTGTAATGTATTTTCTTTACATAACATGCAATATGTATATATTTTTTTGTGAGACATTTTGACTACCCAAAATTTCATGTACATACACCCTAGTA
Source organism: Glycine soja (assembly GCF_004193775.1). Lineage (NCBI taxonomy): Eukaryota > Viridiplantae > Streptophyta > Magnoliopsida > Fabales > Fabaceae > Glycine > Glycine soja. Next base: position 21,660,584 of record NC_041013.1, read on the forward strand.
TTTTGCTACCACACCCACAGTGTAAATTGCCAAAGGTATTTTGCTACCTATTTTAAACCTACACATTTATGATGAGCAAAATTCCTAAACCTCTAGGCGTAGGAAAATTATTGTAGCGTGGCCCATAGCTGATTGCTGGCCAAAAAAAGGGTAACTTTACCCAATATGCACCTCCTCTCGTGTTCTTTTGCATAAAAACTTTGGTTCCTAGGCCTAGGATATATGTGGGGCAATTACTCTAACCTTTTTCGGGAATGAATGCATGTCCCAAAAAAATAGAAAATATGTGCAAACCAAAATGCCCCATGGGTTGCTTCCTTACAAAAGTCACGCGCTAATGCCATTGAGGCATTTCACCGAACACTTGGTGGGCGCGCGTTTAGGTATCAATAGCAAGAGAACGGGGACAATGTGACATGTCCCATTGCTTCAAAATGCATTATAGGCCTAGGGCCATCCCATACAAACCCCCAATTCAACCCAATCAAGCAAGAAAACAAACCAAAATTGCCCCACATATTTGAGCATATTCCCACATTTTAGAACACCAAAAAGAGACCAAAATACACCAATGAAAAGCTAAAAACTTAGGGATGGAATACTTACTTGTTGGTGATGAACAAAAGCACAAAACGGAATCAAAAAATGCAAAAAATGATGACCCTAGGGCTGCAAACTCGTAAATCCTGTGGGTATGGCTTTTGAAAGGGGGGAAAAGAGGTTTTTGAATGCAAAAACGTCCCCCCTTTCGTCATTCTTATAATTTGGTGCAGGGGTGGCTCGCCCAGGCGAGCTAACCTGCATTTTTTTTTTGAGAGGAACATTAACCATGTCCCCTCCTTCCTTATGGTTTAGCGCTCGAACTTACTTAAGTTAGAATTAGGCGTTGATTACTTATTTTTAAAACAAACAAATAGTAAGACAACTGCGAATACAAAGGATACGGGGCTGCCTTGCAGCGACGTTCTCTGCTTGTCTAGCGCAGAGAAAGGGCAACGATCAGTCGGTCGTGACCCCATCCCCACTTGAATCCGTTCCTAAGTACCTGCAAGTAATAAACAACCAGGTTCGGCCAATCTTGACCGCGTCATTGTCTTACCTTGATTGGTTTCTGCTGTCCACGTTTTGTCCCCACCCCAGAAGGTAGCTCAAGATGATCCTGCCCCTGTTTTACCACAACAATATGCATGCGTATGCGTATGCATGAATGTTTTTTCAAACGCAGCAAATTTTAGCAAAAGTTGGTTTAGGTTCAATTTTAATTAAGCGCTTGGGGCATCCCACGAACTGAGCGGAAGGGCTCAGGTGATCACAAATCAAATGCAAGGTTTGAAACCAACGTGAGGACTAAAGCCTCGAATCCACGTTCATTTCTTTGAAAGATCGTAACGAGAGATACAGCAGACGGGAAATCCCTGGGGGAAATCCAGAAAACGCATAAAGATAAAGAACATGCAGCGACATCCTTAATTGCCCCAGATTCTAAGCATAATATCGCTTGACGACATCAGAATTCACGGGTGAAGGTAACTCTTCGCCATCCATGTTGGTAAGCACCAGGGCTCCTCCGGAAAAAGCCCTCTTCACAACAAAAGGCCCTTCGTAGTTCGGGGCCCATTTCCCTCGATTGTCCTTGACAGCATGGGACATTTTCTTTAGCACAAGGTCTCCCTCATGGAACTTGCGCAAACGTACTTTCTTGTCGAATGCATTCTTCATTCTTTGCTGGTATAAGCGCCCATGACTCATGGCCGTTAAGCGCTTACCCTCAATGAGGTTGAGCTGGTCATAGCGTGTTTGAGCCCACTCGGATTCCTTTAATCCGGATTCTGCCAAGATCCTTAATGACGGGACTTCCACCTCAAACAGTAACACAGCCTCCATCCCATATACCAATGAGAACGGCGTTGCCCCAGTTGACGTTCGCACTGAAGTTCGGTAACCGTGTAACGCGAATGGGAGCATTTCGTGCCAATCCTTGTATGACACGGTCATCTTTTGGATAATATTTTTGATATTCTTATTGGCCGCTTCCACGGCTCCATTCATCTTTGGTCGGTAGGGTGTGGAATTGTGATGCTGAATTTTAAACTCCTCGCACATTTCCCCCATCATCTTGTTATTCAGGTTGGTGCCGTTGTCTGTGATAATCTTCCTTGGCAAACCATATCGGCAGATGATCTCTTTCTTAATGAACCTGACCACTACACCCCTCGTGACACTGGTATAGGAAGCCGCCTCGACCCACTTGGTGAAATAATCTATCGCTATGAGAATGAAGCGATGACCATTCGAGGCCTTGGGCTCAATGGCCCCGATGACATCTATTCCCCACATGGAGAAAGGCCAAGGGGCGGACATGACATTCAAAGGATGTGGTGGGGCATTGACATTATCTGCGAACGCTTGACATTTGTGGCATTTCCTCACATGGACACAACAATCACTTTCCATGGTAAGCCAGTAATAACCTGCTCTTAGGATCTTCCTGACCATAGCATGCCCGTTGGCGTGCATTCCAAACGAGCCCTCATGGACTTCCTTGATCATGTGATTTGCCTCCTTGGCATCCACACACCGCAGGAGTGTCATGTCGTGGTTTCTCTTATACAGTATGCTTCCGCTCATGAAGAAACCGGCCGCCAACCTTCTCAATGTCCTCTTATCATTCTCGGCAATCTCTGGCGGGTATTCTTTGCTTACGACATATCGCTTGATGTCGAAATACCAAGGCTTACCGTCCCGTTCCTCTTCTACTTGGCAGCAATGCACAGGTTTGCCACGACACCAAAATTCAATGTAGGGTAGATCCCCGTGCGGCGTTAGCTGGAACATAGACGCCAAAGTAGCAAGCGCATCCGCCATTTGATTTTCCTCGCGGGGAACATGATGGAAAGAGATCTCATCAAAGGTTTTAGCCAATTCCTTGATATAGGCTTTGTAGGGTATTAGCTTGGGATCTCTAGTTTCCCATTCCCCTCTCAGCTGATGGATTACCAACGCTGAGTCGCCGTACACCTTGAGTAGTTTGACATTGGAGTCAATCGCTGCCTGGACGGCCAAGGCACATGCTTCATATTCGGCCATGTTGTTGGTGCAGTCGAATCCTAGCCTGGCTGTGAAAGGTACACATTGATTGTCCGGAGAGACCAATACTGCCCCAACTCCATGGCCTAGAATGTTTGACGCTCCGTCAAACCATATGGTCCATTTATCCCGATCTTCGTCCAATTTTTCCTCAAACAAGGCCATGATGTCCTCATCCGGGAATTCAGGATGCATGGGCTGATAGTCGTTAAGAGGCTGTTGAGCCAAATAATCTGCTAAGGCGCTTCCTTTTATCGCCTTTTGGGTGACGTAGACTATATCAAACTCGGATAGCAGGACTTGCCACCGGGCGATTCGTCTCGTGAGAGCTGGCTTTTCAAAGATGTACTTAACCGGGTCCATCTTGGATATCAACCAGGTAGTATGGCTCAGCATGTACTGCCTTAGGCGATGGGATGCCCATACTAAAGCACAACACGTTCTTTCGAGCAAGGAGTAATTCATCTCACAGGTCATGAACTTCTTACTTAGGTAGTAAACAACGCGCTCTTTCTTTCCGGATTTGTCGTGTTGACCGAGCATACACCCCATTGACTCGTATAAGATTGTCATGTACAAGATGAGAGGCCTTCCAGGTACTGGTGGCATAAGCACGGGAGGATTCATAAGGCACTTCTTGATCCTTCCAAAAGCCTCTTGGCAATCCTCATTCCAGCGATCAGTTTGGTTTTTGCGTAAGAGCTTGAACAACGGCTCACAAATGGCGGTGAGCTGTGATATGAATCTGGCAATATAATTCAAGCGTCCCAGGAAACCTCGGACTTGCCTCTCTGTACGGGGTTCTGGCATCTCAAGGATAGCCTTCACCTTTTCGGGGTCTACCTCTATCCCTTTCTGGCTTACAATGAAACCAAGCAATTTCCCTGATTTGACCCCAAAGGTACACTTAGCGGGGTTCAACCTTAATTGATATTTCTTAAGCCTTTCGAACAACTTCCGTAGGTTGACAAGGTGTTCTTCCTCGGATTTAGATTTAGCAATTATGTCATCCACGTAGACCTCGATCTCTTGATGCATCATATCATGGAACAAAGCTACCATGGCCCGTTGATAAGTTGCCTCGGCATTCTTGAGTCCAAAGGACATCACCTTGTAACAGAACGTGCCCCACAGGGTGACGAAAGTAGTCTTTTCCATATCCTCGGGCGCCATCTTTATCTGATTGTAACCAGAGAAACCGTCCATGAAGGAAAATAAAGCGAAATTGGCCGTGTTATCTACGAGGATATCGATGTGTGGTAAAGGAAAATTGTCCTTGGGACTGGCCCGATTCAGGTCCCGATAATCCACACACATTCGTACTTTCCCATCTTTCTTAGGGACCGGTACGATGTTGGCAACCCACTCTGGATACCGAGCGACGACCAGATGTTAGTGCTTAGCTTTACTGAGTTTTAAAAGATTGGCTAAAATTTTGTTAAAACATAAGCACTTAGACAATGAAGGAAAGCTGGAGTTGCTGCACATGATGTCTAACATTATGTCAAGGAATCAGATTGGGCTGCACAATGCACAAGGCAAGATAAAATGTCAAATGAAGAATTGAAGCTGCAGGATCCACGATGTCGGATACAATGTCCAGGACATCCTGCCCGAAAATACTGGACACATAAATCTGTTATATCTTTAACAGATTAATGTGCAGTCAGCAACAGATTAGGAGCTCTATCTTTAGGAACGAATTAAAAGATAATTAAAGATTGAATTACAAACTTGAATAGTTTCGTTCAGGGATTAGAGATTGAAGATAAAAACTAAAAGATAAAACTTTATCTTTTAGATCTTTAAGTGCAGATTTTTCAGGAGAATGATAGAGCTTATCCAGCGCAAGTTGTTGCAGCCCAGATACGTACACTGCTATATAAACATGAAGGCTGCACGGGTTTTTAATCAAGTCAGAGATTGAAGAGTTATTTTGTGAGTTTTGTGACTTGAGTGTTTTGTGAGCCACCTTGATGTTACCCTAACATCAAGTGTTGGACCTGAGTGTGCAGAGTTGATCTCTATTGTTCAGAGAGCAATCTCTGGTGTGTCTTTGATTTGTTTGTAAACACGGGTGAGTGATTGAGAGGGAGTGAGAGGGGTTCTCATATCTAAGAGTGGCTCTTAGGTAGAAGTTGCATGGGTAGTGGTTAGGTGAGAAGGTTGTATACAGTGGCTGTTAGATCTTCGAACTAATACTATTTTAGTGGATTTCCTCCCTGGCTTGGTAGCCCCCAGATGTAGGTGACGTTGCACCGAACTGGGTTAACAATTCTCTTGTGTTATTTACTTGTTTAATCTGTTCATACTGTCATATACAATCTGCATGTTCTGAAGCGCGATGTCGTGACATCCTGTACGACATCTGTCCTCAGTATCAGAATTTCAATTGGTATCAGAGCAGGCACTCTAAATCACTGAGTGAGATCTAGGGAGATAAATTCTGATGAACATGGAGAAAGAAGGAGGACCAGTGAACAGACCACCAATTCTGGATGGAACCAACTATGAATACTGGAAAGCAAGGATGGTGGCCTTCCTCAAATCACTGGATAGCAGAACCTGGAAAGCTGTCATCAAAGGCTGGGAACATCCCAAGATGCTGGACGCAGAAGGAAAGCCCACTGATGAATTGAAGCCAGAAGAAGACTGGACAAAAGAAGAAGACGAATTGGCACTTGGAAACTCCAAAGCCTTGAATGCCCTATTCAATGGAGTTGACAAGAATATCTTCAGATTGATCAACACATGCACAGTTGCCAAGGATGCATGGGAGATTCTGAAAACCACTCATGAAGGAACCTCCAAAGTGAAGATGTCCAGATTGCAACTATTGGCTACAAAATTCGAAAATCTGAAGATGAAGGAGGAAGAATGCATTCATGACTTCCACATGAACATTCTTGAAATTGCCAATGCTTGCACTGCCTTGGGAGAAAGGATGACAGATGAAAAGCTGGTGAGAAAGATCCTCAGATCTTTGCCTAAGAGATTTGACATGAAAGTCACTGCAATAGAGGAGGCCCAAGACATTTGCAACATGAGAGTAGATGAACTCATTGGTTCCCTTCAAACCTTTGAGCTAGGACTCTCGGATAGGACTGAAAAGAAGAGCAAGAACCTGGCGTTCGTGTCCAATGATGAAGGAGAAGAAGATGAGTATGACCTGGATACTGATGAAGGTCTGACTAACGCAGTTGTGCTCCTTGGAAAACAGTTCAACAAAGTGCTGAAAAGAATGGACAGGAGGCAGAAACCACATGTCCGGAACATCCCTTTCGACATCAGGAAAGGTAGTGAATACCAGAAGAAGTCAGATGAAAAGCCCAGTCACAGCAAAGGAATTCAATGCCATGGGTGTGAAGGCTATGGACACATCAAAGCTGAATGTCCCACCCATCTCAAGAAGCAGAGGAAAGGACTTTCTGTATGTTGGTCTGATGATACAGAGAGTGAACAAGAAAGTGATTCTGACAGAGATGTGAATGCACTCACTGGGAGATTTGAATCTGATGAAGATTCAAGTGATATTGATATTGAAATCACTTTTGATGAGCTTGCTATATCCTATAGAGAACTATGCATCAAAAGTGAGAAGATTCTTCAGCAAGAAGCTCAACTGAAGAAGATCATTGCAAATCTGGAGGCTGAGAAGGAGGCACATGAAGAGGAGATCTCTGAGCTTAAAGGAGAAATTGGTTTTCTGAACTCTAAACTGGAAAACATGACAAAATCAATAAAGATGCTGAATAAAGGCTCAGATATGCTTGATGAGGTGCTACAGCTTGGGAAGAATGTTGGAAACCAGAGAGGACTTGGATTTAATCATAAATCTGCTGGCAGAACAACCATGACAGAATTTGTTCCTGCCAAAAACAGCACTGGAGCCACGATGTCACAACATCGGTCTCGACATCATGGAACGCAGCAGAAAAAGAGCAAAAGAAAGAAGTGGAGGTGTCACTACTGTGGCAAGTATGGTCACATAAAGCCCTTTTGCTATCATCTACATGGCCATCCACATCATGGAACTCAAAGTAGCAGCAGCGGAAGGAAGATGATGTGGGTTCCAAAACACAAGATTGTTAGTCTTGTTGTTCATACTTCACTTAGAGCATCAGCTAAGGAAGATTGGTACCTAGATAGCGGCTGTTCCAGACACATGACAGGAGTTAAAGAATTCCTGGTGAACATTGAACCTTGCTCCACTAGCTATGTGACATTTGGAGATGGCTCTAAAGGAAAGATCACTGGAATGGGAAAGCTAGTCCATGATGGACTTCCTAATCTGAACAAAGTACTGTTGGTGAAGGGACTGACTGCAAACTTGATCAGCATCAGTCAGTTGTGTGATGAAGGATTCAATGTAAACTTCACAAAGTCAGAATGCTTGGTGACAAATGAGAAGAGTGAAGTTCTAATGAAGGGCAGCAGATCAAAGGACAACTGTTACCTATGGACACCTCAAGAAACCAGTTACTCCTCCACATGTCTATCCTCCAAAGAAGATGAAGTCAAAATATGGCATCAAAGATTTGGACATCTGCACTTAAGAAGCATGAAGAAAATCATTGACAAAGGTGCTGTTAGAGGCATTCCCAATCTGAAAATAGAAGAAGGCAGAATCTGTGGTGAATGTCAGATTGGAAAGCAAGTCAAGATGTCCCACCAGAAGCTTCAACATCAGACCACTTCCAGGGTGCTGGAACTACTTCACATGGACTTGATGGGGCCTATGCAAGTTGAAAGCCTTGGAGGAAAGAGGTATGCCTATGTTGTTGTGGATGATTTCTCCAGATTTACCTGGGTCAACTTTATCAGAGAGAAATCAGACACCTTTGAAGTATTCAAAGAGTTGAGTCTAAGACTTCAAAGAGAAAAAGACTGTGTCATCAAGAGAATTAGGAGTGACCATGGCAGAGAGTTTGAAAACAGCAAGTTTACTGAATTCTGCACATCTGAAGGCATCACTCATGAGTTCTCTGCAGCCATCACACCACAACAAAATGGCATAGTTGAAAGGAAAAACAGGACTTTGCAAGAAGCTGCTAGGGTCATGCTTCATGCCAAAGAACTTCCCTATAATCTCTGGGCTGAAGCCATGAACACAGCATGCTATATCCACAACAGAGTCACACTTAGAAAAGGGACTCCAACCACACTGTATGAAATCTGGAAAGGGAGGAAGCCAACTGTCAAGCACTTCCACATCTTTGGAAGTCCATGTTACATTTTGGCAGATAGAGAGCAAAGGAGAAAGATGGATCCCAAGAGTGATGCAGGAATATTCTTGGGATACTCTACAAACAGCAGAGCATATAGAGTATTCAATTCCAGAACCAGAACTGTGATGGAATCCATCAATGTGGTTGTTGATGATCTAACTCCAGCAAGAAAGAAGGATGTCGAAGACGATGTCAGAACATCGGGAGACAATGTAGCAGATACAGCTAAAAGTGCAGAAAATGCAGAAAATGCAGAAAATGCAGAAAACTCTGATTCTGCTACAGATGAACCAAACATCAATCAACCTGACAAGAGTCCCTCCATTAGAATCCAGAAGATGCACCCCAAGGAGCTGATTATAGGAGATCCAAACAGAGGAGTCACTACAAGATCAAGGGAGATTGAGATTGTCTCCAATTCATGCTTTGTCTCCAAAACTGAGCCAAAGAATGTGAAAGAGGCACTGACTGATGAGTTCTGGATCAATGCTATGCAAGAAGAATTGGAGCAATTCAAAAGGAATGAAGTTTGGGAGCTAGTTCCTAGACCCGAGGGAACTAATGTGATTGGCACCAAGTGGATCTTCAAGAACAAAACCAATGAAGAAGGTGTTATAACCAGAAACAAGGCCAGACTTGTTGCTCAAGGCTACACTCAGATTGAAGGTGTAGACTTTGATGAAACTTTCGCCCCTGTTGCTAGACTTGAGTCCATCAGATTGTTACTTGGTGTAGCTTGCATCCTCAAATTCAAGCTGTACCAGATGGATGTGAAGAGCGCGTTTCTGAATGGATACCTGAATGAAGAAGTCTATGTGGAGCAGCCAAAGGGATTTGTAGATCCAACTCATCCAGATCATGTATACAGGCTCAAGAAGGCTCTCTATGGATTGAAGCAAGCTCCAAGAGCTTGGTATGAAAGGCTAACAGAGTTCCTTACTCAGCAAGGGTATAGGAAGGGAGGAATTGACAAGACTCTCTTTGTCAAACAAGATGCTGAAAACTTGATGATAGCACAGATATATGTTGATGACATTGTGTTTGGAGGGATGTCGAATGAGATGCTTCGACATTTTGTCCAACAGATGCAATCTGAATTTGAGATGAGTCTTGTTGGAGAGCTGACTTATTTTCTGGGACTCCAAGTGAAGCAGATGGAAGACTCCATATTCCTCTCACAAAGCAAGTATGCAAAGAACATTGTCAAGAAGTTTGGGATGGAAAATGCCAGCCATAAAAGAACACCTGCACCTACTCACTTGAAGCTGTCAAAGGATGAACTGGCACCAGTGTTGATCAAAGTCTGTACAGAAGCATGATTGGGAGCTTACTATATTTAACAGCAAGCAGACCTGACATCACCTTTGCAGTAGGTGTTTGTGCAAGATATCAAGCCAATCCAAGATAAGTCACTTGAATCAAGTAAAGAGAATTCTGAAATATGTAAATGGCACCAGTGACTATGGGATTATGTACTGTCATTGTTCAGATTCAATGCTGGTTGGATATTGTGATGCTGATTGGGCTGGAAGTGCAGATGACAGAAAAAGCACTTCTGGTGGATGTTTCTATTTGGGAAACAATCTTATTTCATGGTTCAGCAAGAAGCAGAACTGTGTGTCCCTATCTACTGCAGAAGCAGAGTATATTGCAGCAGGAAGCAGCTGTTCACAACTAGTTTGGATGAAGCAGATGCTGAAGGAGTACAATGTCGAACAAGATGTCATGACATTGTACTGTGACAACATGAGTGCTATTAATATTTCTAAAAATCATGTTCAACACAGCAGAACCAAGCACATTGACATTAGACATCACTATATTAAAGATCTTGTTGATGATAAAGTTATCACACTGGAGCATGTTGCCACTGAGGAACAAGTAGCAGATATTTTCACAAAGGCATTGGATGCAAATCAGTTTGAAAAACTGAGGGGCAAGCTGGGCATTTGTCTGCTAGAGGAGTTATAGCAGTTACTTCTATCTGAACGTGCTCAAACTTCTCACTCAACATTAATAGCACGTTCACTACTGGGCCAAAACAAATTCAACCTCCGTTTCACACGTTCTCCTACATTCCTCATTCAAACTTACATTTTCGTGGCAATCTCGTTTCATCAGCATTCCCCAACACTTCTCAGATATTCACGAAACCACTCCCAAAGCTCTGCTTCTCCATGGCTACCTCACCAAAAGAAACCTCATCCCCTGTTTCACCCTCTGTACCATCATCTCCATCATCCTCCAAAACTCCATCAAACCAGGAACAACCTGCACTCAATATCCAATCCATACAAATGATTCCTGGTCCAGGCCCTGTTCCTGAGAAACTGGTCCCTAAAAGACAACAGGGAGTGAAGATTTCTGAAAACCCTAGCTTTGCAACAAGCCCTAGGGAAGAAGACACTGAGATGGATAAGAAGATCCGCAGTTTTGTGAATAGCATTTTGAAAAATGCTTCTGTCCCTGATGCTGATAAAGATGTCCCAACATCTTCCACCCCAAATGCTGAAGTCCTCTTTTCATCCAGTGAAGAGAAATCAACAGAGGAAGAGGATCAAGCCACAGAGGAGACCCCTGCACCAAGGGCACCAGAACCTGCTCCAGGTGACTTCATTGACCTAGAAGAAGTAGAATCTGATGAGGAACCCATTGCCAAAAAGTTGGCACCTGGCATTGCAGAAAGATTACAAAGCAGAAAGGGAAAAACCCCCATTACTAGGTCTGGACGAATCAAAACTACTGCACAGAAGAAGAGCACACCAATCACTCCTACCACATCCAGATGGAGCAAAGTTGCATTCCCTTCCAAGAAGAGGAAAGAAATTTCCTCATCTGATTCTGATGATGATGTCGAACTAGATGTTCCCGACATCAAGAGAGCCAAGAAATCGAGGAAAAAGGTGCCTGGAAATGTCCCTGATGCCCCATTGGACAACATTTCATTCCACTCCATTGGCAATGTTGAAAGGTGGAAATTTGTATATCAACGCAGACTTGCTTTAGAAAGAGAACTGGGAAGAGATGCCTTGGATTGCAAGGAGATCATGGACCTCATCAAGGCTGCTGGACTGCTGAAAACTGTCACCAAGTTGGGAGATTGCTATGAAAGTCTAGTCAGAGAATTCATTGTCAACATTCCCTCTGACATAACAAACAGAAAGTGTTTGTCAGAGGAAAATGTATTAGATTCTCCCCTGCTGTAATCAACAAGTACCTGGGCAGACCAACTGAAGGAGTGGTGGATATTGCTGTTTCTGAGCATCAAATTGCCAAGGAAATCACTGCCAAGCAAGTCCAGCATTGGCCAAAGAAAGGGAAGCTTTCTGCAGGGAAGCTAAGTGTGAAGTATGCAATCTTGCATAGGATTGGCACTGCCAACTGGGTACTCACCAATCATACTTCCACTGTTGCCACAGGTTTGGGTAAATTTCTGTATGCTGTTGGAACCAAGTCCAAATTTAATTTTGGAAACTATATTTTTGATCAAACTATTAAGCATTCAGAATCTTTTGCTGTCAAATTACCCATTGCCTTTCCAACTGTATTGTGTGGCATTATGTTGAGTCAACATCCCAATATTTTAAACAACATTGACTCTGTGAAGAAGAGAGAATCTCCTCTATCCCTGCATTACAAACTGTTTGAGGGGACACATGTCCCAGACATTGTCTCGACATCAGGGAAAGCTGCTGCTTCAGGTGCTGTGTCCAAGGATGATTTGATTGCTGAACTCAAGGACACATGCAAGGTGCTGGAGGCAACCATCAAAGCCAACACAGAGAAGAAAATGGAGCTGGAACGCCTGATCAAAAGACTCTCAGACAATGGCGTTGATGATGGAGAAGCAGCTGAGGAAGAAGAAGATGCAGCAGAGGATACAGAATCAGATGATGATGATTCTGATGCCACCCCATGACCATCAGACCTTTATGTTTTTGCTTTTTACTCTTACTAGCTATTGGGGCATGTCCTTTTGAACAATTGATTGTTATTGGTCTGTAATAATTGCACATTAATTTCATGCATTCTACTTTTGCCAAATTCTGTCTAAAAAGGGGGAGTAGTAGGATATTATGCATGATTTATGATTTTGAGGGGGAGTAGTATTTGTACTGCTGCTGCTGCTGATGATGATTGATGTAAGCTACTGAAACTAGTAGCTGATAGAAGATGCTGCAGTGAACTGCTGCCTAGCAGAATATTCACTTCACAGCAGCAAGAGCATGGAGACAGGGGGAGCAGAAAGCTGATGTCACGTGAGATGTCTTGACATCCTGGAAAAGACTTGTAGATGTGCAACTTGCAGAATTTTGCTGTCACCACTACAGATACTGCTGTGCTTGATTACTCTGATAATGAAAGTTGCTGATCCCACTTGCATGACTGCTCGTACCTGCTCAGGAAGTGTCTAAGTATGTTTTAGACAAAATTTGCCAAAGGGGGAGATTGTTAGTGCTTAGCTTTACTGAGTTTTAAAAGATTGGCTAAAATTTTGTTAAAACATAAGCACTTAGACAATGAAGGAAAGCTGGAGTTGCTGCACATGATGTCTAACATTATGTCAAGGAATCAGATTGGGCTGCACAATGCACAAGGCAAGAGAAAATGTCAAATGAAGAATTGAAGCTGCAGGATCCACGATGTCGGATACAATGTCCAGGACATCCTGCCCGAAAATACTAGACACATAAATCTGTTATATCTTTAACAGATTAATGTGCAGTTAGCAACAGATTAGGCGCTATAATCTTTAGGAACGAATTAAAAGATAATTAAAGTTTGAATTACAAACTTGAATAGTTTCGTTCAGGGATTAGAGATTGAAGATAAAAACTAAAAGATAAAACTTTATCTTTTAGATCTTTAAGTGCAGATTTTCAGGAGAATGATAGATCTTATCCAGCGCAAGTTGTTGCAGCCCAGATACGTACACTGCTATATAAACATGAAGGCTGCACGGGTTTTCTATCAAGTCAGAGATTGAAGAGTTATTTTGTGAGTTTTGTGACTTGAGTGTTTTGTGAGCCACCTTGATGCTACCCTAACATCAAGTGTTGGACCTGAGTGTGTAGAGTTGATCTCTATTGTTCAGAGAGCAATCTCTGGTGTGTCTTTGATTTGTTTGTAAACACGGGTGAGTGATTGAGAGGGAGTGAGAGGGGTTCTCATATCTAAGAGTGGCTCTTAGGTAGAAGTTGCATGGGTAGTGGTTAGGTGAGAAGGTTGTATACAGTGGCTGTTAGATCTTCGAACTAATACTATTTTAGTGGATTTCCTCCCTGGCTTGGTAGCCCCCAGATGTAGGTGACGTTGCACCGAACTGGGTTAACAATTCTCTTGTGTTATTTACTTGTTTAATCTGTTCATACTGTCATATACAATCTGCATGTTCTGAAGCGCGATGTCGTGACATCCTGTACGACATCTGTCCTCAGTATCAGAATTTCAATTATTAATTAAAATAATGATTTGAGAGAAAATAAAAAGGGTATTTTATTTATTTGTTTGATAGAGAATAAAATAAAGTGTTTTTATAAAATAATAAATAATAAATAAATAAATAAATAGAGTAAATAATAGGTCGTAAATGCCCCTAGCTATAAATAACAACATGCTAGGTCAGTTTTCAGACTGACTCCTCATTCTCCTAATTTCGTTTCTTCTCTCTTCTCCCAAAACCCTCTCTTTTTCTTGCAGGCCACCTAACCTGTCTCAGAAAAACGACGATTTCGGACTCATTCACCGTTGGATCGTCGTGAAATTTGAGCACTACGTTTGCAGCCCAATTCCAAGCATTCTCACCGTTGGGAATTTTGATATCATGTTTGAGCTAAGAGAAACACCTTTCGCATTGTAGCCTTTTTCTTTCCCGCAGAAACCCAGAGCTGTCTTGGTAAAACTACGATCCCGGTTTCGTTAACCGTTGGATTATTGTGAAATTTGGATATGTTGTTCAAAAATCAATTCCTCACGCTATGACCGTTGGGATTTGTGAGATGATGTTCTTGGACAGAGAAAAAGAAATCGCATGAAGATAGTCCAAATAGAGGCTTCAATCCCTTTTACGTTTCTCTGACGTTTGGGAACTCTATCGGAGCAGTCGGAGGAGAAACTGGAGGAATCTTAGGGAACCGCTCGAGATGCTGTTATCGCTGTCGGAAGACACGTGAGTCCGCTTAGAGGTAAGGGATGAGTTATTCACAATTGGGGGAATTAGTGAGGACATGTGTAGGGATTCCTAGAGATATCAATTGAAATGAGTTTTGGGGTGTTTTTGAAATTTCATTTTATCCTTATAATTATTACAATGAATTATATATGTTTGATAGACCAATTGTTGTGAAATTGATATGCTATTGTGTTGAGCGTAAACCCTATAAATTGAGTACTTTTTTCTAATTAATATGAATTGATGAAATAAAGGAGAAATTTAGAGAGAGATATTGATTTTGTATTTTTTCTTTTTCTTGTTGTTTAGATTTTTATATATAATTTAAAAAAATTAATATCATAATTGAAATTGATCAAAGTGCTCATATAATTATTTAGAATTTGTGCATTGAAATCTTACTTTGTAATTTGTGATTCAATATGACCTATGATAGTTTATATATATATATATAGAGATAGAGAGAGATAGTTATTTATATTAGTAATTTATGTAAATAATATTGTAGAGTGTTATAGTATGATTCCAAAAATTATTAAGTGTTGGAGTTTGAGAATATTATGGTTAAATTTGATGAACATGTGTATGTTGTACCTTATGAATATCATTAGGAATGTTATGAGATGGTTGATGTGATGTTATGAGATGTTAAAGTGTGGAACATGAATGTTC